>NW_026045241.1:0-27411 GCF_943734845.2 Anopheles funestus | reverse complement strand
CAAAAACCTAACTTTTACCAAAACTAACTTTTTCTAAAAAACCTAACTTATACCAAAATTAACTTTTTCTTAAAAACCTAACTTTTTCTAAAAAACCTAACTTTTACCAAAACTAACTTTTTCTAAAAAACCTAACTTATACCAAAACTAACTTTTTCTTAAAAACCTAACTTTTTCTAAAAAACCTAACTTTTTCGAAAAAACCTAACTTTTACCAAAACTAACTTTTTCGAAAAAACCTAACTTATAAAAAAACTAACTTTTTCGAAAAAACCTAACTTATACCAAAACTAACTTTTTCTAAAAAACCTTACTTTTTCGAAAAAACCTAACTTTTACCAAAACTAACTTTTTCTACAAAACCTAACTTATAAAAAAATTAACTTTTTCTTAAAAAACCTAACTTATACCAAAACTAACTTTTTCGAAAAAACTAACTTATACCAAAACTAACTTTTTCTTAAAAACCTAACTTATACCCAAACTAACTTTTTCGAAAAAACCTAACTTATACCAAAACTAACTTTTTCTAAAAAACCTTACTTTTTCGAAAAAACCCTAACTTTTACCAAAACTTACTTTTTCGAAAAAACCTAACTTTTTCATAAAAACCTAACTTATACCAAAACTAACTTTTTCTTAAAAACCTAACTTTTACCAAAACTAACTTTTTCGAAAAAACCTAACTTTTTCATAAAAAACCTAACTTATACCAAAACTAACTTTTTCTTAAAAACCTAACTTTTACCAAAACTAACTTTTTCGAAAAAAACCTAACTTTTTCATAAAAACCTAACTTATACCAAAACTAACTTTTTCTAAAAAACCTAACTTATACCAAAACTAACTTTTTCTAAAAAACCTAACTTATACCAAAACTAACTTTTAAGAAAAAAACCTAACTTATACCAATACTAACTTTTTCGAAAAAACCTAACTTATACCAAAAACTAACTTTTTCGAAAAAACCTAACTCATACCAAAACTAACTTTTTCGAAAAAACCTAACTTATAAAAAAACTAACTTTTTCGAAAAAACCTAACTTATACCAAAACTCAGTTTTTCTAAAAAACCTAACTTATACCAAAACTAACTTTTTCTTAAAAACCTAACTTTTACCAAAACTAACTTTTTCGAAAAAACCTAACTTTTTCATAAAAACCTAACTTATACCAAAACTAACTTTTTCTAAAAAACCTAACTTATACCAAAACTAACTTTTTCTTAAAAACCTAACTTATACCAAAACTAACTTTTAAGAAAAAACCTAACTTATACCAAAACTAACTTTTTCTAAAAAACCTAACTTATACCAAAACTAACTTTTTCGAAAAAACCTAACTTATACCAAAACTAACTTTTTCGAAAAAACCTAACTTTTTCAAAAAAAACCTAACTTATACCAAAACTAACTTTTTCGAAAAAACCTAACTTATACCAAAACTAACTTTTTCTTAAAAACCTAACTTATACCAAAACTAACTTTTTCTAAAAAAAACCTAACTTATACCAAAACTAACTTTTTCGAAAAAACCTAATTTATACCAAAACTAACTTTTTCGAAAAAACCTAACTTATACCAAAACTAACTTTTTCGAAAAAACCTAACTTATACCAAAACTAACTTTTTCGAAAAAACCTAACTTATACCAAAACTAACTTTTTCTTAAAAACCTAACTTTTTCTCAAAAACCTAACTTATACCAAAACTAACTTTTTCGAAAAAACCTAACTTTTACCAAAACTAACTTATTCTAAAAAACCTAACTTTTTCTCAAAAACCTAACTTATACCAAAATTAACTTTTTCTTAAAAACCTAACTTTTTCTAAAAAACCTAACTTATACCAAAACTAACTTTTTCTCAAAAACCTAACTTATACCAAAACTAACTTTTTCTTAAAAACCTAACTTTTTCTTAAAAACCTAACTTATACCAAAACTAACTTTTTCGAGAAAACCTAACTTATACCAAAACTAACTTTTTCGAAAAAACCTAACTTATACCAAAACTAACTTTTTCTTAAAAACCTAACTTATACCAAAACTAACTTTTTCTTAAAAACCTAACTTTTTCTTAAAAACCTAACTTATACCAAAACTAACTTTTTCGAAAAAACCTAACTTATGCCAAAACTAACTTTTTCGAAAAAACCTAATTTATACCAAAACTAACTTTTTCGAAAAAAACCTAACTTATACCAAAACTAACTTTTTCTTAAAAACCTTACTTTTTCTAAAAAACCTTACTTATACCAAAACTAACTTTTCTAAAAAAACCTAACTTATACCAAAACTAACTTTTTCTCAAAAACCTAACTTATACCAAAACTAACTTTTTCTCAAAAAACCTAACTTATACCAAAACTAACTTTTTCTTAAAAACCTAACTTATACCAAAACTAACTTTTTCGAAAAAACCTAACTTATACCAAAACTAACTTTTCTAAAAAACCTAACTTTTACCAAAACTAACTTATTCTAAAAAAACCTAACTTTTTCGAAAAAACCTAACTTATACCAAAACTAACTTTTTCTTAAAAACCTAACTTTTTCTTAAAAATCTAACTTTTTCTTAAAAACCTAACTTATACCAAAACTAACTTTTTCGAAAAAACCTAACTTATACCAAAACTAACTTTTTCTTAAAAACCTAACTTATACCAAAATTAACTTTTTCTTAAAAACCTAACTTTTTCGAAAAAACCTAACTTTTTCGAAAAAACCTAACTTTTACCAAAACTAACTTTTTCGAAAAAACCTAACTTATAAAAAAACTAACTTTTTCGAAAAAACCTAACTTATACCAAAACTCACTTTTTCTAAAAAACCTAACTTTTTCTAAAAAACCTAACTTTTACCAAAACTAACTTTTTCTAAAAAACCTAACTTATACCAAAACTAACTTTTTCGAAAAAACCTAACTTTTTCTTAAAAACCTAACTTATACCAAAACTAACTTTTTCGAAAAAAACCTAACTTATACCAAAACTAACTTTTTCTAAAAAACCTAACTTATACCAAAACTAACTTTTTCGAAAAAACCTAACTTATACCAAAACTAACTTTTTCGAAAAAACCTAACTTATACCAAAAACTAACTTTTTCTCAAAAACCTAACTTATACCAAAACTAACTTTTTTGAAAAAACCTAACTTATACCAAAACTAACTTTTTCGAAAAAACCTAACTTTTTCTAAAAAACCTAACTTTTACCAAAACTAACTTATTCTAAAAAACCTACCTTTTTCTCAAAAACCTAACTTATACCAAAACTAACTTTTTCGAAAAAACCTAACTTATACCAAAACTAACTTTTTCTTAAAAACCTAACTTATACCAAAACTAACTTTTTTTTAAAAACCTAACTTTTTCGAAAAAACCTAACTTTTTCGAAAAAAACTAACTTTTACCAAAACTAACTTTTTCGAAAAAACCTAACTTATACCAAAACTAACTTTTTCTAAAAAACCTAACTTTTTCTTAAAAACCTAACTTTTACCAAAACTAACTTTTTTCTAAAAAACCTAACTTATACCAAAACTAACTTTTTCTAAAAAACCTAACTTATACCAAAACTAACTTTTTCGAAAAAACCTAACTTATAAAAAAACTAACTTTTTCGAAAAAACCTAACTTATACCAAAACTAACTTTTTCGAAAAAACCTAACTTTTTCGAAAAAACCTAACTTATACCAAAACTTACTTTTTCTCAAAAACCTAACTTATACCAAAATTAACTTTTTCGAAAAACCTAACTTTTACCAAAACTAACTTTTCGAAAAAACCTAACTTATACCAAAACTAACTTTTTCGAAAAAACC
The DNA here is from genome assembly GCF_943734845.2 of Anopheles funestus. NCBI lineage: Eukaryota > Metazoa > Arthropoda > Insecta > Diptera > Culicidae > Anopheles > Anopheles funestus. The sequence continues at coordinate 23,586 of NW_026045241.1, read as the reverse complement.
TAACTTTTTCTAAAAAACCTAACTTATACCAAAACTAACTTTTTCGAAAAAACCCTAACTTATACCAAAACTAACTTTTTCTCAAAAACCTAACTTATACCAAAACTAACTTTTTCGAAAAAACCTAACTTATACCATAACTAACTTTTTCGAAAAAACCTAACTTATACCAAAACTAACTTTTTCGAAAAAACCTAACTTATACCAAAACTAACTTTTTCTTAAAAACCTAACTTTTTCGAAAAAACCTAACTTATACCAAAACTAACTTTTTCTAAAAAACCTAACTTTTTCATAAAAACCTAACTTATACCAAAACTAACTTTTTCGAAAAAACCTAACTTATACCAAAACTAACTTTTTCTCAAAAACCTAACTTATACCAAAACTAAGTTTTTCGAAAAAACCTAACTTATACCAAAACTAACTTTTTCTTAAAAACCTAACTTATACCAAAACTAACTTTTTCGAAAAAACCTAACTTATACCAAAACTAACTTTTTCTAAAAAACCTTACTTTTTCGAAAAAACCTAACTTATACCAAAACTAACTTTTTCGAAAAAACCTAACTTATACCAAAACTAACTTTTTCGAAAAAACCTAACTTATACCAAAACTAACTTTTTCGAAAAAACCTAACTTATACCATAACTAACTTTTTCGAAAAAACCTAACTTATACCAAAACTAACTTTTTCGAAAAAACCTAACTTATACCAAAACTAACTTTTTCTTAAAAACCTAACTTTTTCGAAAAAACCTAACTTATACCAAAACTAACTTTTTCTAAAAAACCTAACTTTTTCATAAAAACCTAACTTATACCAAAACTAACTTTTTCGAAAAAACCTAACTTATACCAAAACTAACTTTTTCTCAAAAACCTAACTTATACCAAAACTAAGTTTTTCGAAAAAACCTAACTTATACCAAAACTAACTTTTTCTTAAAAACCTAACTTATACCAAAACTAACTTTTTCGAAAAAACCTAACTTATACCAAAACTAACTTTTTCTAAAAAACCTTACTTTTTCGAAAAAACCTAACTTTTACCAAAACTAACTTTTTCGAAAAAACCTAACTTTTTCATAAAAACCTATGTTATACCAAAACTAACTTTTTCGAAAAAACCTAACTTTTTCTCAAAAACCTAACTTTTACCAAAACTAACTTTTTCTTAAAAACCTAACTTTTTCGAAAAAACCTAACTTTTTCGAAAAAAACTAACTTTTACCAAAACTAACTTTTTCGAAAAAACCTAACTTATACCAAAACTAACTTTTTCTAAAAAACCTAACTTTTTCTTAAAAACCTAACTTTTACCAAAACTAACTTTTTCTAAAAAACCTAACTTATACCAAAACTAACTTTTTCTAAAAAACCTAACTTATACCAAAACTAACTTTTTCGAAAAAACCTAACTTATAAAAAAACTAACTTTTTCGAAAAAACCTAACTTATACCAAAACTAACTTTTTCGAAAAAACCTAACTTTTTCGAAAAAACCTAACTTATACCAAAACTTACTTTTTCTCAAAAACCTAACTTATACCAAAATTAACTTTTTCGAAAAAACCTAACTTTTACCAAAACTAACTTTTTCGAAAAAACCTAACTTATACCAAAACTAACTTTTTCGAAAAAACCTAACTTTTTCTAAAAAACCTAACTTATACCAAAACTAACTTTTTCGAAAAAACCTAACTTATACCAAAACTAACTTTTTCTCAAAAACCTAACTTATACCAAAACTAACTTTTTCGAAAAAACCTAACTTATACCATAACTAACTTTTTCGAAAAAACCTAACTTATACCAAAACTAACTTTTTCGAAAAAACCTAACTTATACCAAAACTAACTTTTTCTTAAAAACCTAACTTTTTCGAAAAAACCTAACTTATACCAAAACTAACTTTTTCTAAAAAACCTAACTTTTTCATAAAAACCTAACTTATACCAAAACTAACTTTTTCGAAAAAACCTAACTTATACCAAAACTAACTTTTTCTCAAAAACCTAACTTATACCAAAACTAAGTTTTTCGAAAAAACCTAACTTATACCAAAACTAACTTTTTCTTAAAAACCTAACTTATACCAAAACTAACTTTTTCGAAAAAACCTAACTTATACCAAAACTAACTTTTTCGAAAAAACCTAACTTTTTCTTAAAAACCTAACTTATACCAAAACTAACTTTTTCGAAAAAACCTAACTTATACCAAAACTAACTTTTTCGAAAAAACCTAACTTATACCAAAACTAACTTTTTCGAAAAAACCTAACTTATACCATAACTAACTTTTTCGAAAAAACCTAACTTATACCAAAACTAACTTTTTCGAAAAAACCTAACTTATACCAAAACTAACTTTTTCTTAAAAACCTAACTTTTTCGAAAAAACCTAACTTATACCAAAACTAACTTTTTCTAAAAAACCTAACTTTTTCATAAAAACCTAACTTATACCAAAACTAACTTTTTCGAAAAAACCTAACTTATACCAAAACTAACTTTTTCTCAAAAACCTAACTTATACCAAAACTAAGTTTTTCGAAAAAACCTAACTTATACCAAAACTAACTTTTTCTTAAAAACCTAACTTATACCAAAACTAACTTTTTCGAAAAAACCTAACTTATACCAAAACTAACTTTTTCTAAAAAACCTTACTTTTTCGAAAAAACCTAACTTTTACCAAAACTAACTTTTTCGAAAAAACCTAACTTTTTCATAAAAACCTATGTTATACCAAAACTAACTTTTTCGAAAAAACCTAACTTTTTCTCAAAAACCTAACTTTTACCAAAACTAACTTTTTCTTAAAAACCTAACTTATACCAAAACTAACTTTTTCGAAAAAACCTAACTTATACCAAAACTAACTTTTTCTAAAAAACCTAACTTATACCAAAACTAACTTTTTCTAAAAAACCTAACTTATACCAAAACTAACTTTTTCTTAAAAACCTAACTTATACCAAAACTAACTTTTTCGAAAAAACCTAACTTAAACCAAAACTAACTTTTTCGAAAAAACCTAATTTATACCAAAACTAACTTTTTCATAAAAACCTAACTTATACCAAAACTAACTTTTTCGAAAAAACCTAACTTATACCAAAACTAACTTTTTCTTAAAAACCTAACTTTTACCAAAACTAACTTTTTCGAAAAAACCTAACTTATACCAAAACTAACTTTTTCGAAAAAACCTAACTTTTTCTCAAAAACCTAACTTTTACCAAAACTAACTTTTTCTTAAAAACCTAACTTATACCAAAACTAACTTTTTCGAAAAAACCTAATTTATACCAAAACTAACTTTTTCGAAAAAAACCTAACTTATACCAAAACTAACTTTTTCTCAAAAACCTAACTTATACCAAAACTAACTTTTTCGAAAAAACCTAACTTATACCAAAACTAACTTTTTCGAAAAAACCTAATTTATACCAAAACTAACTTTTTCTTAAAAACCTAACTTTTTCGAAAAAACTTAACTTATACCAAAACTAACTTTTTCGAAAAAACCTAACTTATACCAAAACTAACTTTTTCTAAAAAACCTAACTTATACCAAAACTAACTTTTTCTAAAAAACCTAACTTTTTCGAAAAAACTTAACTTATACCAAAACTAACTTTTTCTAAAAAACCTAACTTATACCAAAACTAACTTTTTCTAAAAAACCTAACTTATACCAAAACTAACTTTTTCTAAAAAACCTAACTTATACCAAAACTAACTTTTTCGAAAAAACCTTATTTATACCAAAACTAACTTTTTCGAAAAAACCTAACTTATACCAAAACTAACTTTTTCTCAAAAACCTAACTTATACCAAAACTAACCTTTTCATAAAAACCTAACTTATACCAAAACTAACTTTTTCGAAAAAAACCTAATTTATACCAAAAACTAACTTTTTCGAAAAAACCTAACTTATACCAAAACTAACTTTTTCTTAAAAACCTAACTTTTTCGAAAAAACCTAACTTATACCAAAACTAACTTTTTCTAAAAAACCTAACTTATACCAAAACTAACTTTTTCTCAAAAACCTAACTTATACCAAAACTAACCTTTTCATAAAAACCTAACTTATACCAAAACTAACTTTTTCGAAAAAACCTAATTTATACCAAAACTAACTTTTTCGAAAAAACCTAACTTATACCAAAACTAACTTTTTCTTAAAAACCTAACTTTTTCGAAAAAACCTAACTTATACCAAAACTAACTTTTTCTAAAAAATCTAACTTATACCAAAACTAACTTTTTCTAAAAAACCTAACTTATACCAAAACTAACTTTTTCGAAAAAACCTAACTTATACCAAAACTAACTTTTTCTAAAAAACCTAACTTATACCAAAACTAACTTTTTCGAAAAAACCTAATTTATACCAAAACTAACTTTTTCGAAAAAACCTAACTTATACCAAAACCAACTTTTTTGAAAAAACCTAACTTATACCAAAACTAACTTTTTCGAAAAAACCTTACTTATACCAAAACTAACTTTTTCATAAAAACCTAACTTATACCAAAACTAACTTTTTCGAAAAAACCTAACTTTTTCATAAAAACCTAACTTATACCAAAACTAACTTTTTCGAAAAAACCTAACTTATACCAAAACTAACTTTTTCTAAAAAACCTAACTTATACCAAAACTAACTTTTTCTAAAAAAACCTAACTTATACCAAAACTAACTTTTTCGAAAAAACCTAATTTATACCAAAACTAACTTTTTCGAAAAAACCTAACTTATACCAAAACTAACTTTTTCTTAAAAACCTAACTTTTACCAAAACTAACTTTTTCGAAAAAACCTAACTTATACCAAAACTAACTTTTTCTAAAAAACCTAACTTATACCAAAACTAACTTTTTCTAAAAAACCTTACTTTTTCGAAAAAACCTAACTTTTACCAAAACTAACTTTTTCGAAAAAACCTAACTTTTTCATAAAAACCTAACTTATACCAAAATTAACTTTTTCGAAAAAACCTAACTTATACCAAAACTAACTTTTTCTTAAAAACCTAACTTATACCAAAACTAACTTTTTCTTAAAAACCTAACTTATACCAAAACTAACTTTTTCGAAAAAACCTAACTTATACCAAAACTAACTTTTTCGAAAAAACCTAACTTATACCAAAACTAACTTTTTCTAAAAAACCTAACTTATACCAAAACTAACTTTTTCGAAAAAACCTAACTTATACCAAAACTAACTTTTTCGAAAAAACCTAACTTTTACCAAAACTAACTTTTTCTAAAAAACCTAACTTTTTCGAAAAAAACCTAACTTATACCAAAACTAACTTTTTCTTAAAAACCTAACTTATACCAAAACTAACTTTTTCGAAAAAACCTAATTTATACCAAAACTAACTTTTTCGAAAAAACCTAACTTATACCAAAACTAACTTTTTCGAAAAAACCTAACTTATACCAAAACTAACTTTTTCGAAAAAACCTAACTTATACCAAAACTAACTTTTTCTAAAAAACCTAACTTTTTCGAAAAAAACCTAACTTATACCAAAACTAACTTTTTCTTAAAAACCTAACTTATACCAAAACTAACTTTTTCGAAAAAACCTAATTTATACCAAAACTAACTTTTTCGAAAAAACCTAACTTTTTCTAAAAAACCTAACTTTTACCAAAACTAACTTATTATAAAAACCTAACTTTTTCTCAAAAACCTAACTTATACCAAAACTAACTTTTTCTTAAAAACCTAACTTTTTCTTAAAAATCTAACTTTTTCTTAAAAACCTAACTTATACCAAAACTAACTTTTTCGAAAAAACCTAACTTATACCAAAACTAACTTTTTCTTAAAAACCTAACTTATACCAAAACTAACTTTTTCGAAAAAACCTAACTTTTTCGAAAAAACCTAACTTATACCAAAACTAACTTTTTCTAAAAAACCTAACTTATACCAACACTAACTTTTTCTTAAAAACCTAACTTATACCAAAACTAACTTTTTCGAAAAAACCTAACTTATACCAAAACTAACTTTTTCGAAAAAACTCAACTTTTTCTAAAAAACCTAACTTATACCAAAACTAACTTTTTCGAAAAAACCTAACTTATAAAAAACTAACTTTTTCTTAAAAACCTAACTTATACCAAAACTAACTTTTTCTAAAAAACCTAACTTATACCAAAACTAACTTTTTCGAAAAAACCTAACTTTTTCGAAAAAACCTAACTTTTGCCAAAACTAACTTTTTCGAAAAAACCTAACTTATACCAAAACTAACTTTTTCGAAAAAACCTAACTTTTACCAAAAAACCTAACTTTTTCTAAAAAACCTAACTTATACCAAAACTAACTTTTTCTAAAAAACCTAACTTATACCAAAACTAACTTTTTCGAAAAATCCTAACTTTTTCGAAAAAACCTAACTTTTACCAAAACTTACTTTTTCGAAAAAACCTAACTTATACCAAAACTAACTTTTTCTAAAAAACCTTACTTTTACCAAAATTAACTTTTTCGAAAAAACCTAACTTTTTAATAAAAACCTAACTTATACCAAAACTAACTTTTTCTAAAAAACCTAACTTATACCAAAACTAACTTTTTCTAAAAAACCTAACTTATACCAAAACTAACTTTTTCTAAAAAACCTAACTTATACCAATACTAACTTTTTCGAAAAAACCTAACTTATACCAAAACTAACTTTTTCGAAAAAACCTAACTCATACCAAAACTAACTTTTTCGAAAAAACCTAACTTATAAAAAAACTAACTTTTTCGAAAAAACCTAACTTATACCAAAACTCACTTTTTCTAAAAAACCTAACTTATACCAAAACTAACTTTTTCTAAAAAACCTTACTTATACCAAAACTAACTTTTTCGAAAAAACCTAACTTATACCAAAACTAACTTTTTCGAAAAAACCTAACTTTTACCAAAACTAACTTATTCTAAAAAACCTAACTTTTTCTCAAAAACCTAACTTATACCACAATTAATTTTTTCTTAAAAACCTAACTTTTTCTAAAAAACCTAACTTATACCAAAACTAACTTTTTCGAAAAAACCTAACTTATACCAAAACTAACTTTTTCTTAAAAACCTAACTTATACCAAAACTAACTTTTTCGAAAAAACCTAACTTATACCAAAACTAACTTTTTCTAAAAAACCTAACTTATACCAAAACTAACTTTTTCTAAAAAACCTTACTTTTTCGAAAAAACCTAACTTTTACCAAAACTAACTTTTTCGAAAAAACCTAACTTTTTCATAAAAACCTAACTTATACCAAAACTAACTTTTTCTTAAAAACCTAACTTTTAAAAAAACTAACTTTTTCGAAAAAACCTAACTTTTTCATAAAAACCTAACTTATACCAAAACTAACTTTTTCTTAAAAACCTAACTTTTACCAAAACTAACTTTTTCGAAAAAACCTAACTTTTTCATAAAAACCTAACTTATACCAAAACTAACTTTTTCTAAAAAACCTAACTTATAACAAAACTAACTTTTTCTATAAAACCTAACTTATACCAAAACTAACTTTTTCTAAAAAACCTAACTTATACCAATACTAACTTTTTCGAAAAAACCTAACTTATACCAAAACTAACTTTTTCGAAAAAACCTAACTCATACCAAAACTAACTTTTTCGAAAAAACCTAACTTATACCAAAACTAACTTTTTCTAAAAAACCTAACTTATACCAAAACTAACTTTTTCTAAAAAACCTAACTTATACCAAAACTAACTTTTTCTAAAAAACCTAACTTATACCAAAACTCACTTTTTCTAAAAAACCTAACTTATACCAAAACTAACTTTTTCGAAAAAACCTAACTTATACCAAAACTAACTTTTTCGAAAAAACCTAACTTTTACCAAAACTAACTTATTCTAAAAAACCTAGCTTTTTCTCAAAAACCTAACTTATACCAAAATTAACTTTTTCTTAAAAACCTAACTTTTTCTAAAAAACCTAACTTATACCAAAACTAACTTTTTCGAAAAAACCTAACTTATACCAAAACTAACTTTTTCTTAAAAACCTAACTTATACCAAAACTAACTTTTTCTAAAAAACCTAACTTATACCAAAACTAACTTTTTCGAAAAAACCTAACTTTTACCAAAACTAACTTATTCTAAAAAACCTAACTTTTTCTCAAAAACCTAACTTATACCAAAATAAACTTTTTCTTAAAAACCTAACTTTTTCGAAAAAACCTAACTTATACCAAAACAAACTTTTTCGAAAAAACCTAACTTATACCAAAACAAACTTTTTCGAAAAAACCTAACTTATACCAAAACTAACTTTTTCGAAAAAACCTAACTTATACCAAAACTAACTTTTTCGAAAAAACTTAACTTATACCAAAACTAACTTTTTCTTAAAAACCTAACTTTTACCAAAACTAACTTTTTCGAAAAAACCTAACTTTTTCATAAAAACCTAACTTATACCAAAACTAACTTTTTCTAAAAAACCTAACTTATACCAAAACTAACTTTTTCGAAAAAACCTAACTTATACCAAAACTAACTTTTTCATAAAAACCTAACTTATACCAAAACTAACTTTTTCGAAAAAACCTAACTTTTTCATAAAAACCTAACTTATACCAAAACTAACTTTTTCGAAAAAACCTAACTTATACCAAAACTAACTTTTTCTTAAAAACCTAACTTATACCAAAACTAACTTTTTCTAAAAAAACCTAACTTATACCAAAACTAACTTTTTCGAAAAAACCTAATTTATACCAAAACTAACTTTTTCGAAAAAACCTAACTTATACCAAAACTAACTTTTTCGAAAAAACCTAACTTATACCAAAACTAACTTTTTCTAAAAAACCTTACTTTTACCAAAACTAACTTTTTCGAAAAAACCTAACATATACCAAAACTAACTTTTTCGAAAAAACCTAACTTTTTCTAAAAAACCTAACTTTTACCAAAACTAACTTTTTCTAAAAAACCTAACTTATACCAAAACTAACTTTTTCGAAAAAACCTAACTTATACCAAAACTAACTTTTTCGAAAAAACTCAACTTTTTCTTAAAAACCTAACTTATACCAAAACTAACTTTTTCTCAAAAACCTAACTTATACCAAAACTAACTTTTTCGAAAAAACCTAATCTTTACCAAAACTAACTTATTCTAAAAAACCTAACTTTTTCTCAAAAACCTAACTTATACCAAAATTAACTTTTTCTTAAAAACCTAACTTATACCAAAACTAACTTTTTCGAAAAAACCTAACTTATACCAAAACTAACTTTTTCGAAAAAACTCAACTTTTTCTTAAAAACCTAACTTATACCAAAACTTACTTTTTCTCAAAAACCTAACTTATACCAAAATTAACTTTTTCGAAAAAACCTAACTTTTACCAAAACTAACTTATTCTAAAAAACCTAACTTTTTCTCAAAAACCTAACTTATACCAAAATAAAGTTTTTCTTAAAAACCTAACTTTTTCTTAAAAACCTAACTTATACCAAAACTAACTTTTTCGAAAAAACCTAACTTATACCAAAACAAACTTTTTCGAAAAAACCTAACTTATACCAAAACTAACTTTTTCGAAAAAACCTAACTTTTTCTAAAAAACCTAACTTTTACCAAAACTAACTTATTCTAAAAAACCTAACTTTTTCGAAAAAACCTAACTTATACCAAAACTAACTTTTTCTTAAAAACCTAACTTTTTCTTAAAAATCTAACTTTTTCTTAAAAACCTAACTTATACCAAAACTAACTTTTTCGAAAAAACCTAATTTATACCAAAACTAACTTTTTCTTAAAAACCTAACTTATACCAAAACTAACTTTTTCTTAAAAACCTAACTTTTTCGAAAAAATCTAACTTTTTCGAAAAAACCTAACTTTTACCAAAACTAACTTTTTCGAAAAAACCTAACTTATACAAAAACTAACTTTTTCTAAAAAACCTAACTTTTTCTAAAAAACCTAACTTTTACCTAAACTAACTTTTTCTAAAAAACCTAACTTATACCAAAACTAACTTTTTCTTAAAAACCTAACTTATACCAAAACTAACTTTTTCGAAAAAACCTAACTTATACCAAAACTAACTTTTTCGAAAAAACTCAACTTTTTCTTAAAAACCTAACTTATACCAAAACTTACTTTTTCTCAAAAACCTAACTTATACCAAAATTAACTTTTTCGAAAAAACCTAACTTTTACCAAAACTAACTTATTCTAAAAAACCTAACTTTTTCTCAAAAACCTAACTTATACCAAAATAAAATTTTTCTTAAAAACCTAACTTTTTCTTAAAAACCTAACTTATACCAAAACTAACTTTTTCGAAAAAACCTAACTTATACCAAAACAAACTTTTTCGAAAAAACCTAACTTATACCAAAACTAACTTTTTCGAAAAAACATAACTTTTTCTAAAAAACCTAACTTTTACCAAAACTAACTTATTCTAAAAAACCTAACTTTTTCGAAAAAACCTAACTTATACCAAAACTAACTTTTTCTTAAAAACCTAACTTTTTCTTAAAAATCTAACTTTTTCTTAAAATCCTAACTTATACCAGAACTAACTTTTTCGAAAAAACCTAATTTATACCAAAACTAACTTTTTCTTAAAAACCTAACTTATACCAAAACTAACTTTTTCCTAAAAACCTAACCTTTTCGAAAAAATCTAACTTTTTCGAAAAAACCTAACTTTTACCAAAACTAACTTTTTCGAAAAAACCTAACTTATACCAAAACTAACTTTTTCTAAAAAACCTAACTTTTTCTAAAAAACCTAACTTTTACCAAAACTAACTTTTTCTAAAAAACCTAACTTATACCAAAACTAACTTTTTCTAAAAAACCTAACTTATACCAAAACTAACTTTTTCGAAAAAACCTAACTTATACCAAAACTAACTTTTTCGAAAAAACCTAACTTATACCAAAACTAACTTTTTCTTAAAAACCTAACTTATACCAAAACTAACTTTTTCGAAAAAACCTAACTTATACCAAAACTAACTTTTTCGAAAAAACCTAATTTATACCAAAACTAACTTTTTCGAAAAAACCTAACTTATACCAAAACTAACTTTTTCGAAAAAACCTAACTTATACCAAAACTAACTTTTTCTAAAAAACCTAACTTATACCAAAACTAACTTTTTCGAAAAAACCTAACTTTTACCAAAACTAACTTATTCTAAAAAACCTAGCTTTTTCTCAAAAACCTAACTTATACCAAAATTAACTTTTTCTTAAAAACCTAACTTTTTCTAAAAAACCTAACTTATACCAAAACTAACTTTTTCGAAAAAACCTAACTTATACCAAAACTAACTTTTTCGAAAAAACCTAACTTATACCAAAACTAACTTTTTCTAAAAAACCTAACTTATACCAAAACTAACTTTTTCGAAAAAACCTAACTTATACCAAAACTAACTTTTTCTTAAAAACCTAACTTATACCAAAACTAACTTTTTCGAAAAAACTTAACTTATACCAAAACTAACTTTTTCTTAAAAACCTAACTTTTACCAAAACTAACTTTTTCGAAAAAACCTAACTTTTTCATAAAAACCTAACTTATACCAAAACTAACTTTTTCTAAAAAACCTAACTTATACCAAAACTAACTTTTTCGAAAAAACCTAACTTATACCAAAACTAACTTTTTCGAAAAAACCTAACTTATACCAAAACTAACTTTTTCGAAAAAACCTAACTTTTACCAAAACTAACTTATTCTAAAAAACCTAGCTTTTTCTCAAAAACCTAACTTATACCAAAATTAACTTTTTCTTAAAAACCTAACTTTTTCTAAAAAACCTAACTTATACCAAAACTAACTTTTTCGAAAAAACCTAACTTATACCAAAACTAACTTTTTCGAAAAAACCTAACTTATACCAAAACTAACTTTTTCTAAAAAACCTAACTTATACCAAAACTAACTTTTTCGAAAAAACCTAACTTATACCAAAACTAACTTTTTCTTAAAAACCTAACTTATACCAAAACTAACTTTTTCGAAAAAACTTAACTTATACCAAAACTAACTTTTTCTTAAAAACCTAACTTTTACCAAAACTAACTTTTTCGAAAAAACCTAACTTTTTCATAAAAACCTAACTTATACCAAAACTAACTTTTTCTAAAAAACCTAACTTATACCAAAACTAACTTTTTCGAAAAAACCTAACTTATACCAAAACTAACTTTTTCGAAAAAACCTAACTTATACCAAAACTAACTTTTTCGAAAAAACCTAACTTATACCAAAACTAACTTTTTCTTAAAAACCTAACTTATACCAAAACTAACTTTTTCTAAAAAACCTAACTTATACCAAAACTAACTTTTTCGAAAAAACCTAACTTATACCAAAACTAACTTTTTCTTAAAAACCTAACTTATACCAAAACTAACTTTTTCGAAAAAACTTAACTTATACCAAAACTAACTTTTTCTTAAAAACCTAACTTTTACCAAAACTAACTTTTTCGAAAAAACCTAACTTTTTCATAAAAACCTAACTTATACCAAAACTAACTTTTTCTAAAAAACCTAACTTATACCAAAACTAACTTTTTCTAAAAAACCTAACTTATACCAAAACTAACTTTTTCTTAAAAACCTAACTTTTACCAAAACTAACTTTTTCGAAAAAACCTAACTTTTTCTCAAAAACCTAACTTTTACCAAAACTAACTTTTTCTTAAAAACCTAACTTATACCAAAACTAACTTTTTCGAAAAAACCTAACTTATACCAAAACTAACTTTTTCTAAAAAACCTAACTTATACCAAAACTAACTTTTTCTAAAAAACCTAACTTATACCAAAACTAACTTTTTCTTAAAAACCTAACTTATACCAAAACTAACTTTTTCGAAAAAACCTAACTTAAACCAAAACTAACTTTTTCGAAAAAACCTAATTTATACCAAAACTAACTTTTTCATAAAAACCTAACTTATACCAAAACTAACTTTTTCTTAAAAACCTAACTTATACCAAAACTAACTTTTTCGAAAAAACCTAACTTATACCAAAACTAACTTTTTCTAAAAAACCTTACTTTTTCGAAAAAACCTAACTTTTACCAAAACTAACTTTTTCGAAAAAACCTAACTTTTTCATAAAAACCTAACTTATACCAAAACTAACTTTTTCGGAAAAACCTAACTTTTTCTCAAAAACCTAACTTTTACCAAAACTAACTTTTTCTTAAAAACCTAACTTATACCAAAACTAACTTTTTCGAAAAAACCTAACATATACCAAAACTAACTTTTTCTAAAAAACCTAACTTATACCAAAACTAACTTTTTCTAAAAAACCTAACTTATACCAAAACTAACTTTTTCTAAAAAACCTAACTTATACCAAAACTAACTTTTTCGAAAAAACCTAATTTATACCAAAACTAACTTTTTCGAAAAAACCTAACTTATACCAAAACTAACTTTTTCTCAAAAACCTAACTTATACCAAAACTAACTTTTTCGAAAAAACCTAACTTATACCAAAACTAACTTTTTCTTAAAAACCTAACTTTTACCAAAACTAACTTTTTCGAAAAAACCTAACTTTTTCATAAAAACCTAACTTATACCAAAACTAACTTTTTCGAAAAAACCTAACTTATACCAAAACTAACTTTTTCTTAAAAACCTAACTTATACCAAAACTAACTTTTTCTCAAAAACCTAACTTATACCAAAACTAACTTTTTCGAAAAAACCTAACTTATACCAAAACTAACTTTTTTGAAAAAACCTAACTTATACCAAAACTAACTTTTTCGAAAAAACCTAACTTTTTCTAAAAAACCTAACTCTTACCAAAACTAACTTATTATAAAGAACCTAACTTTTTCTCAAAAACCTAACTTATACCAAAACTAACTTTTTCTTAAAAACCTAACTTTTTCTTAAAAATCTAACTTTTTCTTAAAAACCTAACTTATACCAAAACTAACTTTTTCGAAAAAACCTAACTTATACCAAAACTAACTTTTTCTTAAAAACCTAACTTATACCAAAACTAACTTTTTCATGAAAACCTAACTTATACCAAAACTAACTTTTTCGAAAAAACCTAACTCATACCAAAACTAACTTTTTCGAAAAAACCTAACTTATACCAAAACTAACTTTTTCTAAAAAACCTAACTTTTACCAAAACTAACTTTTTCTAAAAAACCTAACTTATACCAAAACTAACTTTTTCGAAAAAACCTAACTTTTTCTAAAAAACCTTACTTATACCAAAACTAACTTTTTCGAAAAAACCTAACTTTTACCAAAACTAACTTTTTCGAAAAAACCTAACTTATACCAAAACTAACTTTTTCGAAAAAACCTAACTTTTTCGAGAAAACCTAACTTTTACCAAAACTAACTTTTTCTAAAAAACCTAACTTATACCAAAACTAACTTTTTCGAAAAAACCTAACTTTATGGAGAAAACCTAACTTTTACCAAAACTAACTTTTTCTAAAAAACCTAACTTATACCAAAACTAACTTTTTCGAAAAAACCTAACTTTTACCAAAACTAACTTTATCGAAAAAACCTAACTTTTTCTAAAAAACCTAACTTTTACCAAAACTAACTTTTTCGAAAAAACCTAACTTTATGGAGAAAACCTAACTTTTAAAAAAACTAACTTTTTCTAAAAAACCTAACTTATACCAAAACTAACTTTTTCCAATAAACCTAACTTTTTCGAAAAAACCTAACTTTTACCAAAACTAACTTTTTCGAAAAAACCTAACTTATACCAAAACTAACTTTTTCTAAAAAACCTAACTTTTACCAAAACTAACTTTTTCGAAAAAACCTAACTTTTAACAAAACTAACTTTTTCGAAAAAACCTCACTTATACCAAAACTAACTTTTTCGAAAAAACCTAACTATTACCAAAACTAACTTTTTCGAAAAAACCTAACTTTTTCGAAAAAACCTAACTTTTACCAAAACTAACTTTTTCTTAAAAACCTAACTTATACCAAAATTAACTTTTTCGAAAAAACCTAACTTATACCAAAACTAACTTTTTCTAAAAAACCTAACTTTTACCAAAACTAACTTTTTCGAAAAAACCTAACTTATACCAAAACTAACTTTTTCGAAAAAACCTAACTTTTTATAGAAAACCTAACTTTTACCAAAACTAACTTTTTCGAAAAAACCTAACTTTTACCAAAACTAACTTTTTCGAAAAAACCTAACTTTATGGAGAAAACCTAACTTTTACCAAAACTAACTTTTTCTAAAAAACCTATCTTATACCAAAACTAACTTTTTCCAAAAAACCTAACTTTTTCGAAAAAACCTAACTTTTACCAAAACTAACGTTTTCGAAAAAACCTAACTTATACCAAAACTAACTTTTTCTAAAAAACCTAACTTTTTCGAAAAAACCTAACTTATACCAAAACTAACTTTTTCGAAAAAACCTAACTTATACCAAAACTAACTTTTTCTAAAAAACCTAACTTTTTCTAAAAAACCTAACTTTTACCAAAACTAACTTTTTCGAAAAAACCTAACTTTTACCAAAACTAACTTTTTCGAAAAAACCTAACTTATACCAAAACTAACTTTTTCGAAAAAACCTAACTTTTTCTAAAAAACCTTACTTATACCAAAACTAACTTTTTCGAAAAAACCTAACTTTTACCAAAACTAACTTTTTCGAAAAAACCTAACTTATACCAAAACTAACTTTTTCGAAAAAACCTAACTTTTTCGAGAAAACCTAACTTTTACCAAAACTAACTTTTTCTAAAAAACCTAACTTATACCAAAACTAACTTTTTCGAAAAAACCTTACTTTTTCGAAAAAACCTAACTTTTACCAAAACTAACTTTTTCGAAAAAACCTAACTTTTTCTAAAAAACCTTACTTTTACCAAAACTAACTTTTTCGAAAAAACCTAACTTTTACCAAAACTAACTTTTTCGAAAAATTCTAACTTTTTCGAAAAAACCTAACTTTTACCAAAACTAACTTTTTCTTAAAAACCTAACTTTTTCGAAAAAACCTAACTTTTACCAAAACTAACTTTTTCGAAAAAACCTAACTTTTTCGAAAAAACCTAACTTTTACCAAAACTAACTTTTTCTTAAAAACCTAACTTTTACCAAAACTAACTTTTTCGAAAAAACCTAACTTTTACCAAAACTAACTTTTTCGAAAAAACCTAACTTTTACCAAAACTAACTTTTTCGAAAAAACCTAACTTTTACCAAAACTAACTTTTTCGAAAAAACCTAACTTATACCAAAACTAACATTTTCTAAAAAACCTAACTTTTTCGAAAAAACCTAACTTTTTCGAAAAAAACTAACTTTTACCAAAACTAACTTTTTCGAAAAAACCTAACTTTTTCGAAAAAACCTAACGTTTACCAAAACTAACTTTTTCTAAAAAACCTAACTTTTACCAAAACTAACTTTTTCGAAAAAACCTAACTTTTTCGAAAAAACCTAACTTTTACCAAAACTAACTTTTTCTTAAAAACCTAACTTATACCAAAACTAACTTTTTCGAAAAAACCTAACTTTTTGGAGAAAACCTTACTTTTACCAAAACTAACTTTTTCGAAAAAACCTAACTTATACCAAAACTAACTTTTTCGAAAAAACCTAACTTTTTCGAGAAAACCTAACTTTTACCAAAACTAACTTTTTCTAAAAAAAATAACTTATACCAAAACTAACTTTTTCGAAAAAACCTAACTTTTTCGAAAAAACCTACCTTCTACCAAAACTAACTTTTTCGAAAAAACCTAACTTATACCAAAACTAACTTTTTCTAATAAACCTAACTTTTTCTAGAAAACCTAACTTTTACCAAAACTAACTTTTTCTTAAAAACCTAACTTATACCAAAACTAACTTTTTCGAAAAAACTTACTTTTTCCAAAAAACCTAACTTTTTGGAGAAAACCTAACTTTTACCAAAACTAACTTTTTCGAAAAAACCTAACTTATACCAAAACTAACTTTTTCGAAAAAACCTAACTTTTTCGAGAAAACCTAACTTTTACCAAAACTAACTTTTTCGAAAAAACCTAACTTATACCAAAACTAACTTTTTCGAAAAAACCTAACTTTTTCTAAAAAACCTAACTTTTACCAAAACTAACTTTTTCGAAAAAACCTAACTTATACCAAAACAAACATTTTCTAAAAAACCTAACTTTTTCGAAAAAACCTAACTTTTACCAAAACTAACTTTTTCTAAAAAACCTAACTTTTTCGAAAAAACCTAACGTTTACCAAAACTAACTTTTTCTAAAAAACCTAACTTTTTCGAAAAAACCTAACGTTTACCAAAACTAACTTTTTCTAAAAAACCTAACTTTTACCAAAACTAACTCTTTCGAAAAAACCTAACTTTTTCGAGAAAACCTAACTTTTACCAAAACTAACTTTTTCGAAAAAACCTAACTTATACCAAAACTAACTTTTTCTAAAAAACCTAACTTTTTCGAAAAAACCTAACTTTTACCAAAACTAACTTTTTCGAAAAAACCTAACTTATACCAAAACTAACATTTTCTAAAAAACCTAACTTTTTCGAAAAAACCTAACTTTTACCAAAACTAACTTTTTCGAAAAAACCTAACTTTTTCGAAAAAACCTAACTTTTACCAAAACTAACTTTTTCGAAAAAACCTAACTTTTACCAAAACTAACTTTTTCGAAAAAACCTAGCTTATACCAAAAATAACTTTTTCTAAAAATCCTAACTTAAACCAAAACTAACTTTTTCGAAAAAACTTAACTTTTTCTAAAAAACCTAACGTTTACCAAAACTAACTTTTTCTAAAAAACCTAACTTTTTCGAGAAAACCTAACTTTTACCAAAACTAACTTTTTCGAAAAAACCTAACTTATACCAAAACTAACTTTTTCTAAAAAACCTAACTTTTTCGAAAAAACCTAACTTTTACCAAAACTAACTTTTTCGAAAAAACCTAACTTATACCAAAACTAACTTTTTCTAAAAAACCTAACTTTTTCGAAAAAACCTAACTTTTACCAAAACTAACTTTTTCGAAAAAACCTAACTTATACCAAAACTAACATTTTCTAAAAAACCTAACTTTTTCGAAAAAACCTAACTTATACCAAAATTAACTTTTTCTTAAAAACCTAACTTTTTCGAAAAAACCTAACTTTTACCAAAACTAACTTTTTCGAAAAAACCTAACTTTTACCAAAACTAACTTTTTCGAAAAAACCTAACTTTTACCAAAACTAACTTTTTCGAAAAAACCTAACTTTTACCAAAACTAACTTTTTCTAAAAAACCTAACTTATACCAAAACTAACTTTTTCGAAAAAACCTAACTTTTACCAAAACTAACTTTTTCGAAAAAACCTAACTTTTACCAAAACTAACTTTTTCGAAAAAACCTAACTTTTACCAAAACTAACTTTTTCTAATAAACCTAACTTATACCAAAACTAACTTTTTCGAAAAAACCTAACTTTATGGAGAAAACCTAACTTTTACCAAAACTAACTTTTTCTAAAAAACCTAACTTTACCAAAACTAACTTTTTCTAAAAAACCTAACTTTTTCTAAAAAACCTAATTTTTACCAAAACTAACTTTTTCGAAAAAACCTAACTTTTACCAAAACTAACTTTTTCGAAAAAACCTAACTTATACCAAAACTAACTTTTTCTAAAAAACCTAACTTTTTCTAAAAAACCTAACTTTTACCAAAACTAACTTTTTCGAAAAAACCTAACTTTTACCAAAACTAACTTTTTCGAAAAAACCTAACTTATACCAAAACTAACTTTTTCTAAAAATCCTAACTTATACCAAAACTAACTTTTTCGAAAAAAAATAACTTTTTCAAAAAAACCTTACTTATACCAAAACTAACTTTTTCGAAAAAACCTAACTTTTACCAAAACTAACTTTTTCGAAAAATCCTAACTTATACCAAAACTAACTTTTTCTAATAAACCTAACTTTTTCTAGAAAACCTAACTTTTACCAAAACTAACTTTTTCTTAAAAACCTAACTTATACCAAAACTAACTTTTTCGAAAAAACTAACTTTTTCCAAAAAACCTAACTTTTTGGAGAAAACCTAACTTTTACCAAAACTAACTTTTTCGAAAAAACCTAACTTATACCAAAACTAACTTTTTCGAAAAAACCTAACTTTTTCGAGAAAACCTAACTTTTACCAAAACTAACTTTTTCGAAAAAACCTAACTTTTACCAAAACTAACTTTTTCGAAAAAACCTAACTTATACCAAAACTAACTTTTTCTAAAAAACCTAACTTTTTCGAAAAAGCTCAACTTTTACCAAAACTAACTTTTTCGAAAAAACCTAACTTTTTCGAAAAAACCTAACTTTTACCAAAACTAACTTTTTCTTAAAAACCTAACTTATACCAAAACTAACTTTTTCGAAAAAACCTAACTTTATGGAGAAAACCTAACTTTTACCAAAACTAACTTTTTCTAAAAAACCTAACTTATACCAAAACTAACTTTTTCCAAAAAACCTAACTTTTTGGAGAAAACCTAACTTTTACCAAAACTAACTTTTTCGAAAAAACCTAACTTATACCAAAACTAACTTTTTCGAAAAAACCTAACTTTTTCTAAAAAACCTAACTTTTACCAAAACTAACTTTTTCGAAAAAACCTAACTTATACCAAAACAAACATTTTCTAAAAAACCTAACTTTTTCGAAAAAACCTAACTTATACTAAAACTAACTTTTTCGAAAAAACCTTACTTTTACCAAAACTAACTTTTTCGAAAAAACCTAACTTATACCAAAACTAACATTTTCTAAAAAACCTAACTTTTTCGAATAAACCTAACTTTTTCGAAAAAACCTAATTTATACCAAAACTAACTTTTTCTAAAAAACCTAACTTTTTCGAAAAAACCTAACGTTTACCAAAACTAACTTTTTCTAAAAAACCTAACTTTTACCAAAACTAACTCTTTCGAAAAAACCTAACTTTTTCGAGAAAACCTAACTTTTACCAAAACTAACTTTTTCTAAAAAACCTAACTTATACCAAAACTAACTTTTTCTAAAAAACCTAACTTTTTCGAAAAAACCTAACTTATACCAAAACTAACTTTTTCGAAAAAACCTAACTTATACCAAAACTAACATTTTCTAAAAAACCTAACTTTTTCGAAAAAACCTAACTTTAACCAAAACTAACTTTTTCGAAAAAACCTAACTTTTTCGAAAAAACCTAACTTTTACCAAAACTAACTTTTTCGAAAAAACCTAACTTTTACCTAAACTAACTTTTTCGAAAAAACCTAACTTATACCAAAAATAACTTTTTCTAAAAATCCTAACTTAAACCAGAACTAACTTTTTCGAAAAAACTTAACTTTTTCTAAAAAACCTAACTTTTACCAAAACTAACTTTTTCGAAAAAACCTAACTTTTACCAAAACTAACTTTTTTGAAAAATCCTAACTTTTACCAAAACTAACTTTTTCGAAAAAAAATAACTTTTACCAAAACTAACTTTTTCTAAAAAACCTAACTTATACCAAAACTAACTTTTTCGAAAAAACCTAACTTTTACCAAAACTAACTTTTTCGAAAAAAGCTAACTTTTACCAAAACTAACTTTTTCGAAAAAACCTAACTTTTACCAAAACTAACTTTTTCTAATAAACCTAACTTATACCAAAACTAACTTTTTCGAAAAAACCTAACTTATACCAAAACTAACTTTTTCAAAAAAACCTAACTTTTACCAAAACTAACTTTTTCTTAAAAACCTAACTTTTTCTAAAAAACCTAACTTTTACCAAAACTAACTTTTTCGAAAAAACCTAACTTTAAAAAACTAACTTTTTCTAAAAAACCTAACTTTTACCAAAACTAACTTTTTCGAAAAAACCTAACTTATACCAAAACTAACTTTTTCGAAAAAAACCTAACTTATACCAAAACTAACTTTTTCTAAAAAACCTAACTTTTTCTAAAAAACCTAACTTTTACCAAAACTAACTTTTTCGAAAAAACCTAACTTTTACCAAAACTAACTTTTTCGAAAAAACCTAACTTATACCAAAACTAACTTTTTCTAAAAATCCTAACTTTTTCTAGAAAACCTAACTTTTACCAAAACTAACTTTTTCTTAAAAATCTAACTTATACCAAAACTAACTTTTTCGAAAAAAAATAACTTTTTCGAAAAAACCTAACTTATACCAAAACTAACTTTTTCGAAAAAACCTAACTTATACCAAAACTAACTTTTTCGAAAAAACCTAACTTATACCAAAACTAACTTTTTCTTAAAAACCTAACTTATACCAAAACTAACTTTTTCGAAAAAACCTAACTTATACCAAAACTAACTTTTTCTTAAAAACCTAACTTATACCAAAACTAACTTTTTCGAAAAAACCTAATTTATACCAAAACTAACTTTTTCTTAAAAACCTAACTTATACCAAAACTAACTTTTAAGAAAAAACCCAACTTATACCAAAACTAACTTTTTCGAAAAAACCTAACTTATACCAAAACTAACTTTTTCGAAAAAACCTAACTTATACCAAACTAACTTTTTCGAAAAAACCTAATTTATACCAAAACTAACTTTTTTCTTAAAAACCTAACTTATACCAAAACTAACTTTTTCGAAAAAACCTAACTTATACCAAAACTAACTTTTTCGAAAAAACCTAATTTATACCAAAACTAACTTTTTCTTAAAAACCTAACTTATTACCAAAACTAACTTTTTCGAAAAACCTAACTTATACCAAAAACTAACTTTTTCTGAAAAACCTAACTTATACCAAAACTAACTTTTTCGAAAAAACCTAATTTATACCAAAACTAACTTTTTCTTAAAAACCTAACTTATAACAAAACTAACTTTTTCGAAAAAACCTAACTTATACCAAAACTAACTTTTTCGAAAAAACCTAACTTATACCAAAACTAACTTTTTCTTAAAAACCTAACTTATACCAAAACTAACTTTTTCGAAAAAACCTAACTTATACCAAAACTAACTTTTTCTTAAAAACCTAACTTTTTCGAAAAAACCTAATTTATACCAAACTAACTTTTTCTTAAAAACCTAACTTATACCAAAACTAACTTTTTCGAAAAAACCTAACTTATACCAAAACTAACTTTTTCGAAAAACCTAACTTATACCAAAACTAACTTTTTCTTAAAAACCTAACTTATACCAAAACTAACTTTTTCTTAAAAACCTAACTTATACCAAAACTAACTTTTTCGAAAAAACCTAACTTATACCAAAACTAACTTTTCTTAAAAACCTAACTTATACCAAAACTAACTTTTTCGAAAAAACCTAATTTATACCAAAACTAACTTTTCTAAAAAAACCTAACTTATACCAAAAACTAACTTTTTCTTAAAAACCTAACTTATACCAAAACTAACTTTTTCGAAAAAACCTAACTTATATCAAAACTAACTTTTTCTTAAAAACCTAACTTATACCAAAACTAACTTTTAAGAAAAAACCCAACTTATACCAAAACTAACTTTTTCGAAAAAACCTAACTTATACCAAAACTAACTTTTTCGAAAAAAACCTACACTTATACCAAAACTAACTTTTTCGAAAAAACCTACTTATACCAAAACTAACTTTTTCGAAAAAACCTAATTTATACCAAAACTAACTTTTTCTTAAAAACCTAACTTATACCAAAACTAACTTTTTCGAAAAAACCTAACTTATACCAAAACTAACTTTTTCGAAAAAACCTAACTTATACCAAAACTAACTTTTTTCTTAAAAACCTAACTTATACCAAAACTAACTTTTTCTTAAAAACCTAACTTATACCAAAACTAACTTTTTCGAAAAAACCTAACTTATACCAAAACTAACTTTTTCTTAAAAACCTAACTTATACCAAAACTAACTTTTTCGAAAAAACCTAATTTATACCAAAACTAACTTTTTCTAAAAAACCTAACTTATACCAAAACTAACTTTTTCTTAAAAACCTAACTTATACCAAAACTAACTTTTTCGAAAAAACCTAATTTATACCAAACTAACTTTTTCTTAAAAACCTAACTTATACCAAAACTAACTTTTAAGAAAAACCAACTTATACCAAACTAACTTTTTCGAAAAAACCTAACTTATACCAAAACTAACTTTTTCGAAAAAACCTAACTTATACCAAAACTAACTTTTTCTTAAAAACCTAACTTATACCAAAACTAACTTTTTCGAAAAAAACCTAACTTATACCAAAACTAACTTTTTCTTAAAAACCTAACTTATACCAAAACTAACTTTTAAGAAAAAACCCAACTTATACCAAAACTAACTTTTTCGAAAATTTCGAAAAAACCTAACTTATACCAAAACTAACTTTTTCTAAAAAACCTAACTTATACCAAAACTAACTTTTTCGAAAAAACCTAACTTATATCAAAACTAACTTTTTCGAAAAAACCTAAATTATACCAAAACTAACTTTTTCGAAAAAACCTA
>NW_026045240.1:0-27970 GCF_943734845.2 Anopheles funestus | reverse complement strand
AAAACCTAACTTTTTCGAAAAAACCTAACTTTTACCAAAACTAACTTTTTCGAAAAAACCTAACTTATACCAAAACTAACTTTTTCTAAAAAACCTAACTTTTTCTAAAAAACCTAACTTTTATCAAAACTAACTTTTTCGAAAAAACCTAACTTTTACCAAAACTAACTTTTTCGAAAAAACCTAACTTATACCAAAACTAACTTTTTCGAAAAAACCTAACTTATACCAAAACTAACTTTTTCGAAAAAAACCTAACTTATACCAAAACTAACTTTTTCTAAAAAACCTAACTTTTTCTAAAAAACCTAACTTTTACCAAAACTAACTTTTTCGAAAAAACCTAACTTTTACCAAAACTAACTTTTTCGAAAAAACCTAACTTATACCAAAACTAACTTTTTCTAAAAATCCTAACTTATACCAAACTAACTTTTTCGAAAAAAACTAACTTTTTCTAAAAAACCTTACTTATACCAAAACTAACTTTTTCGAAAAAACCTAACTTTTACCAAAACTAACTTTTTCGAAAAACCTAACTTATACCAAAACTAACTTTTTCTAATAAACCTAACTTTTTCTAAAAAACCTAATTTTTACCAAAACTAACTTTTTCGAAAAAACCTAACTTTTTCGAAAAAACCTAACTTTTACCAAAACTAACTTTTTCTTAAAAACCTAACTTATACCAAAACTAACTTTTTCGAAAAAACCTAACTTTATGGAGAAAACCTAACTTTTACCAAAACTAACTTTTTCGAAAAAACCTAACTTTTTCGAAAAAAACTAACTTTTACCAAAACTAACTTTTTTGAAAAATCCTGACTTATACCAAAACTAACTTTTTCTTATAAACCTAACTTTTTCGAAAAAACTTAACTTTTACCAAAACTAACTTTTTCGAAAAAACCTAACTTATACCAAAACTAACTTTTTCTAATAAACCTAACTTTTTCTAAAAAACCTAACTTTTACCAAAACTAACTTTTTCGAAAAAACCTAACTTTTACCAAAACTAACTTTTTCTAAAAAACCAAACTTTTTCGAAAAAACCTAACTTTTACCAAAACTAACTTTTTCGAAAAAACCTAACTTTTTCGAAAAAACCTAACTTTTACCAAAATTAACTTTTTCTTAAAAACCTAACTTATACCAAAACTAACATTTTCTAAAAAACCTAACTTTTTCGAAAAAACCTAACTTTTACCAAAACTAACTTTTTTCGAAAAAACCTAACTTTTTCGAAAAAACCTAACTTTTACCAAAACTAACTTTTTCGAAAAATCCTAACTTATACCAAATCTAACTTTTTGTAATAAACCTTACTTTTTCTAAAAAACCTAATTTTTACCAACACTAACTTTTTCGAAAAAACCTAACTTTTTCGAAAAAACCTAACTTTTACCAAAACTAACTTTTTCTTAAAAACCTAACTTATACCAAATCTAACTTTTTCTAATAAACCTTACTTTTTCTAAAAAACCTAATTTTTACCAAAACTAACTTTTTCGAAAAAACCTAACTTTTTCGAAAAAACCTAACTTTTACCAAAACTAACTTTTTCTTAAAAACCTAACTTATACCAAAACTAACTTTTTCGAAAAAACCTAACTTTATGGAGAAAACCTAACTTTTACCAAAACTAACTTTTTCCAAAAAACCTAACTTTTTCGAAAAAACCTAATTTATACCAACACTAACTTTTTCGAAAAACCTAACTTATACCAAAACTAACTTTTTCGAAAAAACCTAACTTTTTCTGAAAAACCTTACTTATACCAAAACTAACTTTTTCGAAAAAACCAAACTTTTACCAAAACTAACTTTTTCGAAAAAACCTAACTTATACCAAAACTAACTTTTTCGAAAAAACCTAACTTTTTCGAGAAAACCCAACTTTTACCAAAACTAACTTTTTCTAAAAAACCTAACTTATACCAAAACTAACTTTTTCGAAAAAACCTAACTTTTTCGAAAAAACCTAACTTTTACCAAAACTAACTTTTTCGAAAAAACCTAACTTTTTCTAAAAAACCTTACTTTTACCAAAACTAACTTTTTCCAAAAAACCTAACTTTTTCAAAAAAACCTAATTTATACCAAAACTAACTTTTTCGAAAAAACCTAACTTATACCAAAACTAACTTTTTCGAAAAAACCTAACTTTTTCTAAAAAACCTTACTTATACCAAAACTAACTTTTTCGAAAAAACCAAACTTTTAACAAAACTAACTTTTTCGAAAAAACCTAACTTATACCAAAACTAACTTTTTCGAAATAACCTAACTTTTTCGAGAAAACCCAACTTTTACCAAAACTAACTTTTTCTAAAAAACCTAACTTATACCAAAACTAACTTTTTCGAAAAAACCTAACTTTTTCGAAAAAACCTAACTTTTACCAAAACTAACTTTTTCGAAAAAACCTAACTTTTTCTAAAAAACCTTACTTTTACCAAAACTAACTTTTTCGAAAAAACCTAACTTTTACCGAAACTAACTTTTTCGAAAAAACCAAACTTTTTCTAAAAAACCTAACTTTTACCAAAACTAACTTTTTCTAAAAAACCTAACTTTTACCAAAACCAACTTTTTCGAAAAAACCTAACTTTTACCAAAACTAACTTTTTCGAAAAAACCTAACTTATACCAAAACTAACATTTTCTAAAAAACCTAACTTTTTCGAAAAAACCTAACTTTTACCAAAACTAACTTTTTCGAAAAAACCTAACTTTTACCAAAACTAACTTTTTCGAAAAAACCTAACTTTTTCGAAAAAACCTTACTTTTACCAAAACTAACTTTTTCGAAAAAACCTAACTTATACCAAAACTAACATTTTCTAAAAAACCTAACTTTTTCGAAAAAACCTAACTTTTACCAAAACTAACTTTTTCGAAAAAACCTAACTTTTTCGAAAAAACCTAACTTTTACCAAAACTAACTTTTTCGAAAAATCCTGACTTATACCAAAACTAACTTTTTCTTAAAAACCTAACTTTTTCGAAAAAACCTAACTTTTACCAAAACTAACTTTTTCGAAAAAACCTAACTTATACCAAAACTAACTTTTTCTAAAAAACCTAACTTTTTCTAAAAAACCTAACTTTTACCAAAACTAACTTTTTCGAAAAAACCTAACTTTTACAAAAACTAACTTTTTCGAAAAAACCTAACTTATACCAAAACTAACTTTTTCGAAAAAACCTAACTTATACCAAAACTAACTTTTTCTAAAAAACCTAACTTTTTCTAAAAAACCTAACTTTTACCAAAACTAACTTTTTCGAAAAAACCTAACTTTTACCAAAACTAACTTTTTCGAAAAAACCTAACTTATACCAAAACTAACTTTTTCTAAAAATCCTAACTTATACCAAAACTAACTTTTTCGAAAAAAACTAACTTTTTCTAAAAAACCTTACTTATACCAAAACTAACTTTTTCGAAAAAACCTAACTTTTACCAAAACTAACTTTTTCGAAAAAACCTAACTCATACCAAAACTAACTTTTTCGAAAAAACCTAACTTATACCAAAACTGGCTTTTTCTAATAAACCTAACTTTTTCTAAAAAACCTAATTTTTACCAAAACTAACTTTTTCGAAAAAACCTAACTTATACCAAAACTAACTTTTTCCAAAAAACCTAACTTTTTCGAAAATACCTAACTTTTACCAAAACTAACTTTTTCGAAAAAACCTAACTTATACCAAAACTAACTTTTTCTAAAAAACCTAACTTTTTCTAAAAAACCTAACTTTTACCAAAACCAACTTTTTCGAAAAAACCTAACTTTTACCAAAACTAACTTTTTCGAAAAAACCTAACTTATACCAAAACTAACTTTTTCGAAAAAACCTAACTTATACCAAAACTAACTTTTTCTAAAAAACCTAACTTTTTCTAAAAAACCTTACTTTTACCAAAACTAACTTTTTCGAAAAAACCTAACTTTTACCAAAACTAACTTTTTCGAAAAAACCTAACTTATACCAAAACTAACATTTTCTAAAAAACCTAACTTTTTCGAAAAAACCTAACTTTTACCAAAACTAACTTTTTCGAAAAACCAAACTTTTTCTAAAAAACCTAACTTTTACCAAAACTAACTTTTTCTAAAAAACCTAACTTTTACCAAAACCAACTTTTTCGAAAAAACCTAACTTTTACCAAAACTAACTTTTTCGAAAAAACCTAACTTATACCAAAACTAACATTTTCTAAAAAACCTAACTTTTTCGAAAAAACCTAACTTTTACCAAAACTAACTTTTTCGAAAAAACCTAACTTTTACCAAAACTAACTTTTTCGAAAAAATCTAACTTTTTCGAAAAAACCTTACTTTTACCAAAACTAACTTTTTCGAAAAAACCTAACTTATACCAAAACTAACATTTTCTAAAAAACCTAACTTTTTCGAAAAAACCTAACTTTTACCAAAACTAACTTTTTCGAAAAAACCTAACTTTTTCGAAAAAACCTAACTTTTACCAAAACTAACTTTTTCGAAAAATCCTGACTTATACCAAAACTAACTTTTTCTTAAAAACCTAACTTTTTCGAAAAAACCTAACTTTTACCAAAACTAACTTTTTCGAAAAAACCTAACTTATACCAAAACTAACTTTTTCTAAAAAACCTAACTTTTTCTAAAAAACCTAACTTTTACCAAAACTAACTTTTTCGAAAAAACCTAACTTTTACCAAAACTAACTTTTTGGAAAAAACCTAACTTATACCAAAACTAACTTTTTCGAAAAAACCTAACTTATACCAAAACTAACTTTTTCTAAAAAACCTAACTTTTTCTAAAAAACCTAACTTTTACAAAAACTAACTTTTTCGAAAAAACCTAACTTTTACCAAAACTAACTTTTTCGAAAAAACCTAACTTATACCAAAACTAACTTTTTCTAAAAATCCTAACTTATACCAAAACTAACTTTTTCGAAAAAAACTAACTTTTTCTAAAAAACCTTACTTATACCAAAACTAACTTTTTCGAAAAAACCTAATTTTTACCAAAACTAACTTTTTCGAAAAAACCTAACTTATACCAAAACTAACTTTTTCTAATAAACCTAACTTTTTCTAAAAAACCTAACTTTTACCAAAACTAACTTTTTCGAAAAAACCTAACTTATACCAAAACTAACTTTTTCTAATAAACCTAACTTTTTCTAAAAAACCTAATTTTTACCAAAACTAACTTTTTCGAAAAAACCTAACTTTTACCAAAACTAACTTTTTCTTAAAAACCTAACTTTTTCTAAAAAACCTTACTTATACCAAAACTAACTTTTTCGAAAAAACCTTACTTATACCAAAACTAACTTTTTCGAAAAAACCTAACTCATACCAAAACTAACTTTTTCGAAAAAACCTAACTTTATGGAGAAAACCTAACTTTTACCAAAACTAACTTTTTCGAAAAAACCTAACTTATACCAAAACTAACTTTTTCCAAAAAACCTAACTTTTTCGAAAATACCTAACTTGTACCAAAACTAACTTTTTCGAAAAAACCTAACTTATACCAAAACTAACTTTTTCTAAAAAACCTAACTTTTTCTAAAAAACCTAACTTTTACCAAAACTAACTTTTTCGAAAAACCTAACTTTTACCAAAACTAACTTTTTCGAAAAAACCTAACTTATACCAAAACTAACTTTTTCTAATAAACCTAACTTTTTCTAAAAAACCTAACTTTTACCAAAACTAACTTTTTCGAAAAAACCTAACTTTTACCAAAACTAACTTTTTCGAAAAAACCTAACTTTTTCTAAAAAACCTTACTTATACCAAAACTAACTTTTTCGAAAAAACCTTACTTATACCAAAACTAACTTTTTCGAAAAAACCTAACTCATACCAAAACTAACTTTTTCGAAAAAACCTAACTTTTTCGAGAAAACCCAACTTTTACCAAAACTAACTTTTTCTAAAAAACCTAACTTATACCAAAACTAACTTTTTCGAAAAAACCTAACTTTTTCTAAAAAACCTTACTTTTACCAAAACTAACTTTTTCGAAAAAACCTAACTTTTACCAAAACTAACTTTTTCGAAAAAACCTAACTTTTTCTAAAAAACCTAACTTTTACCAAAACTAACTTTTTCTAAAAAACCTAACTTTTACCAAAACCAACTTTTTCGAAAAAACCTAACTTTTACCAAAACTAACTTTTTCGAAAAAACCTAACTTATACCAAAACTAACTTTTTCTAAAAAACCTAACTTTTTCTAAAAAACCTTACTTTTACCAAAACTAACTATTTCGAAAAAACCTAACTTTTACCAAAACTAACTTTTTCGAAAAAACCTAACTTATACCAAAACTAACATTTTCTAAAAAACCTAACTTTTTCGAAAAAACCTAACTTTTACCAAAACTAACTTTTTCGAAAAAACCTAACTTTTTCGAAAAAACCTTACTTTTACCAAAACTAACTTTTTCGAAAAAACCTAACTTATACCAAAACTAACATTTTCTAAAAAACCTAACTTTTTCGAAAAAACCTAACTTTTACCAAAACTAACTTTTTCGAAAAAACCTAACTTTTTCGAAAAAACCTAACTTTTACCAAAACTAACTTTTTCGAAAAAACCTAACTTATACCAAAACTAACTTTTTCTAATAAACCTAACTTTTTCTAAAAAACCTAACTTTTACCAAAACTAACTTTTTCGAAAAAACCTAACTTATACCAAAACTAACTTTTTCTAATAAACCTAACTTTTTCTAAAAAACCTAATTTTTACCAAAACTAACTTTTTCGAAAAAACCTAACTTTTTCGAAAAAACCTCACTTTTACCAAAACTAACTTTTTCTTAAAAACCTAACTTATACCAAAACTAACTTTTTCGAAAAAACCTAACTTTATGGAGAAAACCTAACTTTTACCAAAACTAACTTTTTCGAAAAAACCTAACTTATACCAAAACTAACTTTTTCCAAAAAACCTAACTTTTTCGAAAATACCTAACTTTTACCAAAACTAACTTTTTCGAAAAAACCTAACTTATACCAAAACTAACTTTTTCTAAAAAACCTAACTTTTTCTAAAAAACCTAACTTTTACCAAAACTAACTTTTTCGAAAAACCTAACTTTTACCAAAACTAACTTTTTCGAAAAAACCTCACTTATACCAAAACTAACTTTTTCGAAAAAACCTAACTTATACCAAAACTAACTTTTTCTAATAAACCTAACTTTTTCTTAAAAACCTAACTTTTACCAAAACTAAATTTTTCGAAAAAACCTAACTTTTACCAAAACTAACTTTTTCGAAAAAACCTAACTTTTTCTAAAAAACCTTACTTATACCAAAACTAACTTTTTCGAAAAAACCTTACTTATACCAAAACTAACTTTTTCGAAAAAACCTAACTCATACCAAAACTAACTTTTTCGAAAAAACCTAACTTTTTCGAGAAAACCCAACTTTTACCAAAACTAACTTTTTCTAAAAAACCTAACTTTTACCAAAACTAACTTTTTCTAATAAACCTAACTTATACCAACACTAACTTTTTCGAAAAAACCTCACTTATACCAAAACTAACTTTTTCGAAAAAACCTAACTTAAACCAAAACTAACTTTTTCGAAAAAACCTAACTTTTTCTAAAAAACCTTACTTTTACCAAAACTAACTTTTTCGAAAAAACCTAACTTTTACCAAAACTAACTTT
Source organism: Anopheles funestus (assembly GCF_943734845.2). Lineage (NCBI taxonomy): Eukaryota > Metazoa > Arthropoda > Insecta > Diptera > Culicidae > Anopheles > Anopheles funestus. The sequence goes on along the minus strand of NW_026045240.1, from coordinate 20,268 downwards.
TTCGAAAAAACCTAACTTTTTCTAAAAAACCTAACTGTTACCAAAACTAACTTTTTCTAAAAAACCTAACTTTTACCAAAACCAACTTTTTCGAAAAAACCTAACTTTTACCAAAACTAACTTTTTCGAAAAAACCTAACTTATACCAAAACTAACTTTTTCGAAAAAACCTAACTTATACCAAAACTAACTTTTTCTAAAAAACCTAACTTTTTCTAAAAAACCTTACTTTTACCAAAACTAACTTTTTCGAAAAAACCTAACTTTTACCAAAACTAACTTTTTCGAAAAAACCTAACTTATACCAAAACTAACATTTTCTAAAAAACCTAACTTTTTCGAAAAAACCTAACTTTTACCAAAACTAACTTTTTCGAAAAAACCTAACTTTTTCGAAAAAACCTTACTTTTACCAAAACTAACTTTTTCGAAAAAACCTAACTTATACCAAAACTAACATTTTCTAAAAAACCTAACTTTTTCGAAAAAACCTAACTCATACCAAAACTAACTTTTTCGAAAAAACCTAACTTTTTCGAGAAAACCCAACTTTTACCAAAACTAACTTTTTCTAAAAAACCTAATTTTTACCAAAACTAACTTTTTCTAATAAACCTAACTTATACCAACACTAACTTTTTCGAAAAAACCTCACTTATACCAAAACTAACTTTTTCGAAAAAACCTAACTTATACCAAAACTAACTTTTTCGAAAAAACCTAACTTTTTCTAAAAAACCTTACTTTTACCAAAACTAACTTTTTCGAAAAAACCTAACTTTTACCAAAACTAACTTTTTCGAAAAAACCTAACTTTTTCTAAAAAACCTAACTTTTACCAAAACTAACTTTTTCTAAAAAACCTAACTTTTACCAAAACCAACTTTTTCGAAAAAACCTAACTTTTACCAAAACTAACTTTTTCGAAAAAACCTAACTTATACCAAAACTAACTTTTTCGAAAAAACCTAACTTATACCAAAACTAACTTTTTCTAAAAAACCTAACTTTTTCTAAAAAACCTTACTTTTACCAAAACTAACTTTTTCGAAAAAACCTAACTTTTACCAAAACTAACTTTTTCGAAAAAACCTAACTTATACCAAAACTAACATTTTCTAAAAAACCTAACTTTTTCGAAAAAACCTAACTTTTACCAAAACTAACTTTTTCGAAAAAACCTAACTTTTTCGAAAAAACCTTACGTTTACCAAAACTAACTTTTTCGAAAAAACCTAACTTATACCAAAACTAACATTTTCTAAAAAACCTAACTTTTTCGAAAAAACCTAACTTTTACCAAAACTAACTTTTTCGAAAAAACCTAACTTTTTCGAAAAAACCTAACTTTTACCAAAACTAACTTTTTCGAAAAATCCTGACTTATACCAAAACTAACTTTTTCTTAAAAACCTAACTTTTTCGAAAAAACCTAACTTTTACCAAAACTAACTTTTTCGAAAAAACCTAACTTATACCAAAACTAACTTTTTCTAAAAAACCTAACTTTTTCTAAAAAACCTAACTTTTACCAAAACTAACTTTTTCGAAAAAACCTAACTTTTACCAAAACTAACTTTTTCGAAAAAACCTAACTTATACCAAAACTAACTTTTTCGAAAAAAACCTAACTTATACCAAAACTAACTTTTTCTAAAAAACCTAACTTTTTCTAAAAAACCTAACTTTTACCAAAACTAACTTTTTCGAAAAAACCTAACTTTTACCAAAACTAACTTTTTCGAAAAAACCTAACTTATACCAAAACTAACTTTTTCTAAAAAACCTAACTAATACCAAAACTAACTTTTTCGAAAAAACCTAACTTTTTCGAAAAAACCTAACTTATACCAAAACTAACTTTTTCGGAAAAAACCTAACTTTTACCAAAACTAACTTTTTCGAAAAAACCTAACTTATACCAAAACTAACTTTTTCTAATAAACCTAACTTTTTCTAAAAAACCTAACTTTTACCAAAACTAACTTTTTCGAAAAAACCTAACTTATACCAAAACTAACTTTTTCTAATAAACCTAACTTTTTCTAAAAAACCTAATTTTTACCAAAACTAACTTTTTCGAAAAAACCTAACTTTTTCGAAAAAACCTAACTTTTACCAAAACTAACTTTTTCTTAAAAACCTAACTTATACCAAAACTAACTTTTTCGAAAAAACCTAACTTTATGGAGAAAACCTAACTTTTACCAAAACTAACTTTTTCTAAAAAACCTAACTTATACCAAAACTAACTTTTTCCAAAAAACCTAACTTTTTCGAAAATACCTAACTTATACCAAAACTAACTTTTTCGAAAAAACCTAACTTATACCAAAACTAACTTTTTCTAAAAAACCTAACTTTTTCTAAAAAACCTAACTTTTACCAAAACTAACTTTTTCGAAAAAACCTAACTTTTACCAAAACTAACTTTTTCGAAAAAACCTCACTTATACCAAAACTAACTTTTTCGAAAAAACCTAACTTATACCAAAACTAACTTTTTCTAAAAAACCTAACTTTTTCTAAAAAACCTAACTTTTACCAAAACTAACTTTTTCGAAAAAACCTAACTTTTACCAAAACTAACTTTTTCGAAAAAACCTAACTTATACCAAAACTAACTTTTTCTAAAAAACCTAACTTATACCAAAACTAACTTTTTCGAAAAAACCTAACTTTTTCTAAAAAACCTAACTTATACCAAAACTAACTTTTACGAAAAAACCTAACTTTTTCGAAAAAACCTAAATTATACCAAAACTAATTTTTTCGAAAAAACCTAACTTTTTCGAGAAAACCTAACTTTTACCAAAACTAACTTTTTCTAAAAAACCTAACTTATACCAAAACTAACTTTTTCGAAAAAACCTAACTTTTTCGAAAAAACCTAACTTTTACCAAAACTAACTTTTTCGAAAAAACCTAACTTTTTCTAAAAAACCTAACTTTTACCAAAACTAACTTTTTCTAAAAAACCTAACTTTTTCTAAAAAACCTAACTTTTACCAAAACTAACTTTTTCTAAAAAACCTAACTTATACCAAAACTAACTTTTTCTAAAAAACCTAACTTTTTCTAAAAAACCTAACTTTTACCAAAACTAACTTTTTCGAAAAAACCTAACTTATACCAAAACTAACTTTTTCGAAAAAACCTAACTTATACCAAAACTAACTTTTTCTAAAAAACCTAACTTTTTCTAAAAAACCTAACTTTTACCAAAACCAACTTTTTCGAAAAAACCTAACTTTTACCAAAACTAACTTTTTCGAAAAAACCTAACTTATACCAAAACTAACATTTTCTAAAAACCTAACTTTTTCGAAAAAACCTAACTTTTACCAAAACTAACTTTTTCGAAAAAACCTAACTTTTACCAAAACTAACTTTTTCGAAAAAACCCAACTTTTTCGAAAAAACCTTACTTTTACCAAAACTAACTTTTTCGAAAAAACCTAACTTATACCAAAACTAACATTTTCTAAAAAACCTAACTTTTTCGAAAAAACCTAACTTTTACCAAAACTAACTTTTTCGAAAAAACCTAACTTTTTCGAAAAAACCTAACTTTTACCAAAACTAACTTTTTCGAAAAATCCTGACTTATACCAAAACTAACTTTTTCTTAAAAACCTAACTTTTTCGAAAAAACCTAACTTTTACCAAAACTAACTTTTTCGAAAAAACCTAACTTAAACCAAAACTAACTTTTTCTAAAAAACCTAACTTTTTCTAAAAAACCTAACTTTTACCAAAACTAACTTTTTCGAAAAAACCTAACTTTTACCAAAACTAACTTTTTCTAAAAAACCTAACTTTTACCAAAACTAACTTTTTCTTAAAAACCTAACTTATACCAAAATTAACTTTTTCGAAAAAACCTAACTTTTTCGAAAAAACCTAATTTATACCAAAACTAACTTTTTCGAAAAAACCTAACTTTTACCAAAACTAACTTTTTCTAAAAAACCTAATGTTGTAAATGATTGCGACTTCAAAAAGGTTTTGTTGGTTCACCTATTAGCGACCACAAATTGGTCTTTATTTGCCGCGTATTTGAAATGTAAGAGGCCGAAAGCGCGTCTTTTGGCCCCTATTTATACAATTCCCTTTTCCTTAACGGCCATCCTTTTTCCTTTCACGGCGTTCCGTCCCGGTGTCATTCGTCTGCTATAATCGATTAATTACGATTAATTAACTGTCACATTTGTCTAACCAAAACAAGTGAATTCTGTCACCGCATTCGAATCAAAACAATGACGCGTTGTTATTCACAACATACTCCCCTCCAGTGCAGCAACCCGGTGCTTCACTTAACGAACGTCATTGTAGACCACGCGGTCTCTAATACTGAATTTTCTCTTTGGTTACCGCTTAATCCCTCCGCGTTTTTACGTCTAACACTGCGATTTTAGTAGCGGGTCGTTCGATTGTACCGCTGTTAGTCTGTACCGTCGCGCGTCTAACCTGACCGTCTTTTGCCTGAACTATTGCGATTACGCGTCCCTTCGGATAGCAACTACGAGGTAGGTTTCCGTCGATAATCAACACTATGTCGCCGACTGCGATTGGTTTTACAGGTTCGAACCACTTCGTTCGCCGGGTTAACGTTGGCAAGTAGTCTTCGGTCCACTTCTTCCAGAATAGCTGCGCGTTACGTTGTGCAGCACACCACGATGCCTTTACAGCTGCCGGCGAATCATCCAGGAACGCTTCTGGCTTAGCTCCGTCCGAGCTACCCAACAGGAGGTGGTTTGGCGTTATCGGAGAGTCCATCTCGTCTTCTAAAGGTATGTACGTCAGTGGTCTGCAATTAATAATTAGTTCGATTTCCGTTAGGGTTGATATCAGCTGCTCATCACTCGGAGTTTTGGGTAAATCCAGGCTGCTTAGCGCCTTCTTGACCGATTGCACCAGACGCTCCCAACATCCACCAAAGTGAGGCGCGGATGGTGGGTTGAAAGTCCACTTCATCACCGGACTCGAAAACCTCTCCATTAACGCATCCGTGTCGACGTCCTTCAAGGCTTCTCGTAGCTCTCGCGCTGCTCCGACGAAATTAGTGCCCTGGTCACTGATGATCTCACGTGGTGATCCACGTCTCGCGACGAATCGGCGGATCGCCAGAATACAGGAGGCTGTTGTAAGCGTGTGGACTACCTCCAAATGAATCGCTCGCGTTGTCAGGCAGGTGAAGATCGCTCCCCACCGTTTCTCATGGCGACGTCCAACGGTGACATGTATCGGTCCAAAATAGTCCAGCCCGGTGTAGGTGAAAGGCCTTTGCGAAACTGCAAGCCTTTGGAAAGGGATGCTCCCCATTATCGGCGGGTTTGGCGCTGCATCGCGGATCTTGCACCACTGACACAGGCGTCGCACGCGGTTGAATTCTACCCGAACCTTCGGTATGTGGAACTTCGCCTGTAGTTGGTTTACCACCGTCCTATGGTTCTGATGACAGTACCTTTCATGGAAATCCTGTATAATAAGGTCTGTGACATGGTGCCGCCTCGGGAGGATTACCGGTCTCTGAAGTGACTCATCAAAAAGGTAGTGGTTAATACGCCCGTGTACTCTAAGCACACCATGTTCATCTAAAATGGGACAAAGCTTATATAGTTTGCTTTCCCTTTTCAGCGGTTTCGTCCATGGATACTTCCTGTCGGTGGTGTTCTTCATGCGCTTCACATCACTCCCAAACTCTACCATTTGGACGACGATGAATATTGTTCGTTCCGCTGTCGATAGTTCCTCCTGCGTTAGTGGCCCCTTTGGTACTTCAAGCTGTCGGACCTTGCGCCGTAGAGTTTCTACGTACCGTATGACGTATCCGACTGTTCTCAGGAGCGTTTTCCATCGCGAAAACCGTGTGAAGTCAACCAGATAATCGTCTATTGTGTGGTGCAGGATTACTTGCCGAGCTTCCTCGACCGTCTCTCCGGCATCGGCGTTGTTTATCGGCCACTCTCCTTCTGGTTGCCAGATGAACTCCGGCCCACGAAACCATCGTCCCGACGGCCCCATTTCCGGAATCGCCTGCCATTTGGTCGCGTCATCCGCGACGTTTAGCTTGGTTGATAGCCAATGCCATTCTTCCGTGTTAGTGGATTCGATCAATTCGCTTACCCGAAATGCAACAAATGGGGAATATCGCCTATGGTCGGACCTGATCCAGCTAACGACGTTTCTCGAATCGGTCCAAAATATCCTTTTGGTGATGCTTAAACGATGCTCGTCTGCTATGTGCCTGGCGAAGCGAGCCCCTATTAATGCGGCTTGCAGCTCGAGCCTTGGAATGGACAGATATTTAATCGGCGCTACACGTGTTTTCGAGCCGACCAGTGCGCACTCTATTATGCCATTTTCTTCGAATCGCAGGTAAGCTACCGCTGCCATACCGCTTTGACTGGCGTCGCAAAATATGTGCAGTTGTATGTTGTTGACGCTGTGCGACGATAATTCTCGATAACATCTTCTAACGGTAGTCTTTTGCAGGTCAGGCAGTACTGCTACCCATTTCAACCATTTCTTCGCGACGTCGCCCTCCAGAGTATCATCCCATCCTAGACGGGAGCGCCACAGATCTTGCAGTAAGACTTTCAGAAACATCAGAAAGTGTCCAATCAGACCTAGAGGATCATATATGACCATCAGCGTTCGAAGTACTTCACGTTTTGTGGGCATCTTGGTTCCAGCCAATTGCTCCTGGTCGTTCTTCGGGCTGAGTCGAAAGGTGAATGTGTCATCCTCCGTGTTCCACCACATTCCCAATACCTTTTCCGTGCCTTGTTCGGCACACATTTCGATGCTTGTTTGGTCGTTGGCTGCGCTTCGCAAGCGCTTAACTACCTCCCTGGAATTGGATAACCAGTTCCGGATCTCGAACCCACCTTGTGCATGTACGTGTTTAACGTCTTCTGCTAACGTTACTGCTTCCTCCTCCGTCTCGACGCTGGACAGCATGTCATCTACGTAGTGTTCGTACTTTATGCACTGTGAAGCTCGGGGAAACCTTTCAGCGAACCTATCCGCGTTGATATTCTTCACGTAGTGAGCACTACCAGGAGAACAAGCAGCTCCAAATGTCATGACGGAGACTGCGTAGATATTCGGTGGCCTGTTTGGACTGCTCCCGTCATCCCAGAAGAATAATTGGCTACGTTGGTCTGCTGGTTTCATACGTACTTGGAAAAACATCTCGCGGATGTCTCCCGTTACTGCTACACGGAACTCACGAAATTTGTAGAGTACTGCGACCAATCCCACCAACTGGTCCGGCCCTGTGAGGAGGAAACTGTTTAGACTAACTCCTTGGAGCTGTGCGGCAGCGTCGAACACCATTCGGAGTTTCCCTGGCTTATTGACGTTGAAGACTGGGAAAATTGGCAAGAACCAGTCTCTGGGCTTCCGTTTAGCAACCTCACTCTCGTTCATTCGGCGGATGTAGCCCTTCGCCTCGTAGTCCTTCATCTTTTGGGTGATAGCGTTCGCTAATTCGGGATCTTTCTCCATCTTTTTTCTTAGGCCCGTATATCTTCTCAAAGCCATGTTTCTGTTACACGGCAGCCGTACGTCGTCGTATTTCCACAGTAAGGCTGTTTGGTAACGGTTATCCAGCAATCGGGTTTCCGATGCAAGGATTGCATTGGCCCTTTCATTTTCCTTCGGAATAACGGTCTTTGTGCTACTAATTCCCAGCGATTCAATAGCGTAATGTGTCTTCAATGCGTTGTATAAATGGTCACTCGAAACACCATCGCATATGCACACATGATAGCAGCTACGAACTGCTTCTCCACGTGACGATCCACCGCGTGCCCCGAAAACGGTCCAACCTAGCTTCGTCTTCGTAGCGAGCGGCTCTCTACTCCCACCTTCGGCGTACTTGAGAGGCCTGCCTAGGCCCCAGTTGTCCACGCCAATCAGGATACGGGGTCTTGCCTTGTAGTACGAGGCGACAGGCAATCCCCTCAGATGAGTATACCTTGCACTTAGTTCTTCCATGCTTACTGATTGTTCTGGAAGAGATAAATCGTTATCAGAGTGTACTATTTTTAGATGTACACTTCAGTACATGTTGTCTTCAGTAGCGATACTGATGCACCTGTATCTACCATTAAGATGCAATATGCGTCATCCGTAGCCTGTATTTTTAATTTGATGTAGTCTGCTCCCGTTAAATTTATTGCAAATATATGTCGTTGATTTGGGACGACATGGGTTGATCTAAAAAATTGTTTCCCTGTGCTTGTACTGACGTTTGGTAAATACGGCGATTATTATTTGTTCGCCAGTTTTGATTTCTAGTGTTTTGTGGGTTTGCCCTATAATTTTGTTGTGGCCTATTATCTGAATTGTACCTGTTTCTGTCGTTGTAGTTGTTAGTAACTCGCTTCTGGTGATACGCGTAGTTTTGTTTGTATTTGTTGTATCTGTGATTTGTGTTGTTATTGTAAGTGTTATTCCTAGTGTATGGTTTGTCAGGCATTCTAACATTGAAAACATGCTTGTTAGTCTCATCACCCTCGTTTTCCATTACTTTTTGTGTAACGTCTGTTATGGTCGTAAATGTTCCTGCCTTCAGAAGCGTTTTTGTTTCCGCATTAGTGATCTTCTCCTTTAGAGTATCTATTCCTTTTTTCACGATCATGTCGTTTGCCACTTTTTCTGGGATTCCTTGTTCTAAGTAAATTACCTTTAACTTTGCTGTCAACAATTCTACTTCATTGCAAATCTTTTGAGTATCTCCGGATTTTATTGCTCTAAGTTTTGCTATTACTTTGTCCGGATTAGTTTTCTCTTCACACCTTAATTTTATATCATCCAATAGTTCCTTGAATGTTGTTATCGATGTTGGTAATCCTATTCTTGCTTTACCTGTTAATCTAGTTCTTAAGAATTTTACTAGCATTTCTTCGTGTTGTTCGTTCAACTCGAACAGTAACTTAGAGGCATCTTCGAAGGTGCTAAACAATTCAGCTGATCCATCGTAGATGGGTACTAGCCCTGTGGCTAATTTTATATCGAAATTAGTCATTTTTATTCCTTTTGTTTTAAATGTTGCCTGAGGTTTTTGCTCTTTTATCTCTGTTTCCTCGGCTAAACTTTCTAACGACGAGTTTATCAATTCGTTTTCTATTTTGCAGCAGATTTCTTCCCATGCATTTTTTGCGGTGCGTTTTAGCTGTATTATTTCCTCTATACCGTATTTTCTGTTATTTATTTCTATTTCCTTTTGGATCTCCTTATGTAATTCCTCAGCTTGCAATTTTAGTTGTGTTAGTCTACTCGTTCTTAATTTTTGAGTTTTATCGTTTAATTTCTTAAGGATATATTGTAATTTTTGAACTAATTCTATTAGTTTTGACATACCTGTCTATTTTGCATTGATTAATAGTTACTCCTTTACTTGCCGGTGTATTTTCTGCAATTCATCTGCTGATCATGTTGCCTGGTTGTTTTCTTCTTATCGGCTGCTCTTCGTGGGGTTCCTGATCGATGTCTTCAACGTTGGAGGCTCCTGCCTCTTGGGATCCCGCCGGTCACCATTTGTGAGCCGTGGTCTCGCCTTCCACTCGCCTTGTTTTGCTTTTCCGCTCTCACTCGTTCATTATCACTCACTTTGGCAGCGTTAATGTTTGGATTGCTCTTCTTTCTGCCTGCTGCGAAACCATCTTGTATGCCATTTTTAGTACTTTGATGATTAACACAATCGTCACCATTATTAACACCAGATTCAACTTGAGTTCGTGATTGACGTGCTGTTCACTGTGTACATTCTGTGTTTGAATGATCGTAAGATCATTATCTCCTTGCACTTTCGTAGTTGGAGTAGAGTTTTTTCCACCCATTTTTATTTCTTCACGTACATGTGTTGCTTATGCAATTCTGGTATACATATGCACTTCTGGTACACTTTTACCTGTGTAACACGTTAACTGTACACTGCCAAAATTTGCTGTATCGTCAATTTTTCAATTCACTTATTGTTTTCTGCTACACTTTTGCATTTTTAATGCACACTTGCTAATCATCACGTTTGGCGCAAATGTTTTGTCTCTTTTTTTTTTCTCGGGATCTCAATATTGACACCATCCTTCTATGCGTATTGTTTGGATTCACATTGTCGACTGTATTTTTAACGTGGTTATAACTGCACTGTTGTTCACATTACGCACTTTTAGTGTTTCTTTAATAGACTCACTCGATGAGACAGTTTTTCCATCCGAAGATTGCCGATTAAAGTCACGGTCGCCATGTAACAGGCTTTGACCTTACCTGTTTATCACCTATCTTATCATCGGACTTTCTTCCCGTTCCATCACTTGGTGGAAGTTAGTGAAGCGCGGATACATCTTACTGACTTTACGAACGTTGGACACATTGAGACGTTACTCAATGGTCTGGAAATAAACGGACACAGATTGGTTACGTTCTATGCCAAGTCCAGATTAAGTCTGTCTTACTTTGGCCCGGTACTTTATTATATATCATTCTAAAAGTATGCTTAAGTTTGACGCCTTTGTCGTTCTTGGGCGGAGCCTCGCGGGTTGACCTACTTTCTTGCGCTTAAACGTTTTTGTCATAGCGTGGACATATTTTGCCTCGTAAACAATTTTGGGCTTCGCTGCGCGGGTCAGTTTTGATTTTTGATTTGGTGTTATTAAATAAACATCCGGGTTCTACCTGTTGACGTTTACCACGGTTGTGGCCAATGCTTACGCAGCACATGTATGTAGCCTACTTGCATTGCACTCATGTACTTTATGTGGGTCATTATAGATTTGGGTTGCAAACTTGTGTTGTCTATTTCTTAAATACCGATCCCAAAGTCTGATTTTTGTAATAGCTGTTACTTTAATACTAGATATTATCTGCTACAGAACGCCTTGGACCCTTCGCGCACGCCTGAGATGCTAAGTGCCACACGAACTGAGCCAACCTCCTGACGTGTGGTGCCGCCCGTCCACCTCAAACTCATCGGATCCGGTCTGCCCTCAACACCGAGCTCTTCGATCAAACTATGCTCTATAAATGTCGCTGTCGACCCTTCATCAAGGAGAGCGTACGTCCGTACCTCCTTATTATTGCCGTAAAGGATGACCGGTACATAGCGTAGCAGCATGTTTCCATCTGTGCTTGTGTGTGCGTTACATCGTTTAGTGTCTTGTGTGGTGTCGTGTTTAGTGCTGTGTGCGTTGCCTGATCTTCCCGTAGTGCTACTTCTCTCGTGCAACAGTGCGTGATGGTGTAATTTGCACCCTTCGATATTACACACCGTCTTTATAAAGCACACACCCCGGTGCGCTGCTAAACATCGTACGCATAGGCTCTCGTTTCGGACGTATGCGCGTCGTTCCGACAACGATAACTCCCGGAACATTTCGCAGTCTACCAGTTTGTGCCACGCGTCGTGACATAATTTACACTCACGACTGGTAGATGGTTCGGTTGTGTGTACGGTTACATGCGCTTGTCGAGTGTTTGGTGATTCACGGCGAATAAGTATTGGCCCCTTTTTCGATACCTTCACCATTAACCTGGCAGCCGTCGCGATTTCTCCAATCCACTTGCCGAATTCGCTGACGGTAGCCTCTGGCAATTGCACCTTGTACCGCGCCCATTCCAGCAGCCGTTCCGGGGGTAATTTCGCCGCCAGCTCGTCGAGTAAGGCGACATCGCAGTCATATTGTCGCAGTCCCGATATTTGAATCGTTGCGCACATCTTCTGCACGCCCTTCCCGAAGGCTGCTATGGTCTCCAGACTTTCCGCTCTAGGCGCGGGCATTTTCCTCACCTTTTGGATCAGGCTCTCCACGATGAGTCCCGGCCTTCCGTACTCGGACCTGAGAATGTCCAACGCCTTCTGCAGCCCCGAGGGCATCAGCAGTATGTGATCTACCGCCTCGAGAGCTGGTCCACGCAAGGCTCGCTGCAACCGTAGCAGGTTCTCCTGATCGTCGAAGCCGCATGCCGCGGACGATCGCTGGTAGCTGGCATAAAACATCGGCCATTGCTCTGGCACCCCGGAGAAGGTAGGGAGCTCCCTACTGACGATTTTGCGCGCTGCCTTTTGACGGACAGTCAAAATGTCGTCCCCTAGCGTCACGTTCAACGGCTTGGCCATCTGAAACGAAACACCACGCTCACCCGTTGCCGCTTCTTCATACTTCTCCTGCTGCCTACGCTGGGCCTCACGGTGCGTCGCGAGTGATTCGTCCACCGCGCGACGCCAATCAGCATACTCCTGGTCCAGCGCTGCGGCTTGGTCGATGGCCACCGTATGATCGTAGCCTGGCGGTGACGCGGCCATTGTAGCGTCGAATGGCCGCCAGCGTCGTAGGTTGTCCGCCATCGTGCTACTACTCGGCTGCAACACTCGCGTCCCGTACCCGTCCGGACTCGAAACTAGGGTCGAAGGGTGATGAACCCGCCGGTCCTCAGTCGCCATTGCAGCTGCAGTCCGTTTTGGCGTCGTCGCTCCCAGCCGCTCCGTGTCTCGCAGCCAACCCTCCATCCTGTCCGCCTTACCATCCGGTACACCTTGCAAACTGGGGTTGCTGCGTTCTCGTTCGCGCGCGAGTTCTCGCCGCTCCAACTCAAGCTCCTTCCGCGCCAGCTTGAGCTCTCTGGCCTCCAGGCTGGGAAGATTCGTCCTCCTCGAACTAATGGACTCTTCGTCCACCGATGGTGTACGAGTTCCCGTACGCCTTTCTGAAGGCTCCTCGAGTGCTTCCGACTGGTACTGCCGCTCCGCACTCGCACTTTTAGAGCCTCTTGCTCCTTCCATTTCTTTACAACTTCTTTCACTTTTGGACGAGTCTACAAAAAAATCACTTCCCGACGGTTCACTTTTTCGTGGCTTATCGCGCGCGTACCGACACTTTACATACGATCGAACGAATAGCACTTACTTCGCGAGTGACCGAATTGCGTGGATTGTGAATAAGACTAGTGAATAACGTTAAACAATTTGTGGAATGTTGTAAATGATTGCGACTTCGAAAAGGTTTTGTTGGTTCACCTATTAGCGACCACAAATTGGTCTTTATTTGCCGCGTATTTGAAATGTAAGAGGCCGAAAGCGCGTCTTTTGGCCCCTATTTATACAATTCCCTTTTCCTTAACGGCCATCCTTTTTCCTTTCACGGCGTTCCGTCCCGGTGTCATTCGTCTGCTATAATCGATTAATTACGATTAATTAACTGTCACATTATAGCTAACTAACCAAAACAAATGAATTCTGTCACCGCATTCTAGTCAAAACACTGACGCGTTGTTATTCACAACAATCAACTTCAACCGAAATCTGTTGTTTCCAACCAACTTCGACTTAAACCATCAACATCGACTAAAATCATCAACTTCAACCGAAATCTGTTGTTTCCAACCAACTTCGACCAAATCCATCAACATCGACCAAAATCATCAACTTCAACCGAAATCTGTTGTTTCCTACCAACTTCGACTAAAATCATCAACATCGACCAAAATCATCAACTTCTACCGAAATCTGTTGTTTAAAACCAACTTCGACCAAAACCATCAACATCGACCAAAATCATCAACTTCAACCGAAATCTGTTGTTTCCAACCAACTTCGACCAAAACCATCAACCTCGACCAAAATCATCAACTTCAACCGAAATCTGTTGTTTAAAACCAACTTCGACCAAAACCATCAACATCGACCAAAACCATCAACTTCAACCGAAATCTGTTGTTTCCAACCAACTTCGACCAAAACCATCAACATCGACCAAAATCATCAACTTCAACCGAAATCTGTTGTTTAAAACCAACTTCGACCATAACCATCAACATCGACCAAAATCATCAACTTCAACCGAAATCTGTTGTTTAAAACCAACTTCGACCAAAACCATCAACATCGACCAAAATCATCAACTTCAACCGAAATCTGTTGTTTCCAACCAACTTCGACCAAAACCATCAACATCGACCAAAATCATCAACTTCAACCGAAATCTGTTGTTTAAAACCAACTTCGACCAAAAACATCAACATCGACCAAAATCATCAACTTCAACCGAAATCTGTTGTTTAAAACCAACTTCGACCAAAACCATCAACATCGACCAAAATCATCAACTTCAACCGAAATCTGTTGTTTCCAACCAACATCGACCAAAACCATCAACATCGACCAAAATCATCAACTTCAACCGAAATCTGTTGTTTAAAACCAACTTCGACCAAAACCATCAACATCGACCAAAATCATCAACTTCAACCGAAATCTGTTGTTTCCAACCAACTTCGACTAAAATCATCAACATCGACCAAAATCATCAACTTCAACCGAAATCTGTTGTTTAAAACCAACTTCGACCAAAACCATCAACATCGACCAAAAAAATCAACTTCAACCGAAATCTGTTGTTTAAAACCAACTTCGACCAAAAACATCAACATCGACCAAAATCATCAACTTCAACCGAAATCTGTTGTTTAAAACCAACTTCGACCAAAACCATCAACATCGACCAAAATCATCAACTTCAACCGAAATCTGTTGTTTCCAACCAACATCGACCAAAACCATCAACATCGACCAAAATCATCAACTTCAACCGAAATCTGTTGTTTCCTACCAACTTCGACTAAAATCATCAACATCGACCAAAATCATCAACTTCTACCGAAATCTGTTGTTTAAAACCAACTTCGACCAAAACCATCAACATCGACCAAAATCATCAACTTCAACCGAAATCTGTTGTTTCCAACCAACTTCGACCAAAACCATCAACCTCGACCAAAATCATCAACTTCAACCGAAATCTGTTGTTTAAAACCAACTTCGACCAAAACCATCAACATCGACCAAAACCATCAACTTCAACCGAAATCTGTTGTTTCCAACCAACTTCGACCAAAACCATCAACATCGACCAAAATCATCAACTTCAACCGAAATCTGTTGTTTCCTACCAACTTCGACTAAAATCATCAACATCGACCAAAATCATCTACTTCAACCGAAATCTGTTGTTTAAAACCAACTTCGACCAAAACCATCAACATCGACCAAAATCATCAACTTCAACCGAAATCTGTTGTTTCCAACCAACTTCGACCAAAACCATCAACATCGACCAAAATCATCAACTTCAACCGAAATCTGTTGTTTAAAACCAACTTCGACCAAAAACATCAACATCGACCAAAATCATCAACTTCAACCGAAATCTGTTGTTTAAAACCAACTTCGACCAAAACCATCAACATCGACCAAAATCATCAACTTCAACCGAAATCTGTTGTTTCCAACCAACATCGACCAAAACCATCAACATCGACCAAAATCATCAACTTCAACCGAAATCTGTTGTTTAAAACCAACTTCGACCAAAACCATCAACATCGACCAAAATCATCAACTTCAACCGAAATCTGTTGTTTCCAACCAACTTCGACTAAAATCATCAACATCGACCAAAATCATCAACTTCAACCGAAATCTGTTGTTTAAAACCAACTTCGACCAAAACCATCAACATCGACCAAAAAAATCAACTTCAACCGAAATCTGTTGTTTAAAACCAACTTCGACCAAAAACATCAACATCGACCAAAATCATCAACTTCAACCGAAATCTGTTGTTTAAAACCAACTTCGACCAAAACCATCAACATCGACCAAAAAAATCAACTTCAACCGAAATCTGTTTTTTCCAACCAACTTCGACCAAAACCATCAACATCGACCAAAATCATCAACTTCAACCGAAACCTGTTGTTTAAAACCAACTTCGACCAAATCCATCAACATCGACCAAAATCATCAACTTCAACCGAAATCTGTTGTTTAAAACCAACTTCGACCAAAACCATCAACATCGACCAAAAAAATCAACTTCAACCGAAATCTGTTTTTTCCAACCAACTTCGACCAAAACCATCAACATCGACCAAAATCATCAACTTCAACCGAAACCTGTTGTTTAAAACCAACTTCGACCAAATCCATCAACATCGACCAAAATCATCTACTTCAACCGAAATCTGTTGTTTAAAACCAACTTTGACTAAAACCATCAACATCGACCAAAATCATCAACTTCAACCGAAATCTGTTGTTTCTAACCAACTTCGACCAAATCCATCAACATCGACCAAAATCATCAACTTCAACCGAAATCTGTTGTTTAAAACCAACTTCGACCAAAACCATTAACATCGACCAAAATCATCAACTTCAACCGAAATCTGTTGTTTCTAACCAACTTCGAACAAATCCATCCACATCGACCAAAATCATCAACTTCAACCGAAATCTGTTGTTTAAAACCAACTTCGACCAAAATCATCAACATCGACCAAAATCATCTACTTCAACCGAAATCTGTTGTTTAAAACCAACTTTGATTAAAACCATCAACATCGACCACAATCATCAACTTCAACCGAAATCTGTTGTTTCAAACCAACTTTGACTAAAACCATCAACATCGACCAAAATCATCAACTTCAACCGAAATCTGTAGTTTCAAACCAACTTCGAAAAAAACCATCAACATCGACCAAAACCATCAACATCGACCAAAATCATCAACTTCAACCGAAATCTGTTGTTTCCAACCAACTTCGACTAAAATCATCAACATCGACTAAAATCATCTACTTCAACCGAAATCTGTTGTTAAAAACCAACTTCGACCAAAACCATTAACATCGACCAAAATCATCAACTTCAACCGAAATCTGTAGTTTAAAACCAACTTCGACCAAAACCATTAACATCGACCAAAATCATCAACTTCAACCGAAATCTGTAGTTTAAAACCAACTTCGTCCAAAACCATCAACACCGACCAAAATCATCAACTTCAACCGAAATCTGTTGTTAAAAACCAACTTCGACCAAAACCATTAACATCGACCAAAATCATCAACATCAACCGAAATCTGTTGTTTAAAACCAACTTCGACCAAAACCATTAACATCGACCAAAATCATCAACATCAACCGAAATCTGTTGTTTAAAACCAACTTTGACTAAAATCATCAACATCGACCAAAATCATCTACTTCAACCGAAATCTGTTGTTTAAAACCAACTTTGACTAAAACCATCAACATCGACCAAAATCATCAACTTCAACCGAAATCTGTTGTTTCTAACCAACTTCTACTAAAATCATCAACTTCAACCGAAATCATCAACTTTGACCGAAATCTGTTGTTTCCAACCAATTTCTACTAAAATCATCAACTTCAACCGAAATCATCAACTTTGACCGAAATCTGTTGTTTCCAACCAACTTCTACTAAAATCATCAACTTCAACCGAAATCATCAACTTTGACCGAAATCTGTTGTTTCCAACCAACTTCTACTAAAATCATCAACTTCAACCGAAATCATCAACTTTGACCGAAATCTGTTGTTTCCAACCAACTTCTACTAAAATCATCAACTTCAACCGAAATCATCAACTTTGACCGAAATCTGTTGTTTCCAACCAACTTCTACTAAAATCATCAACATCGACCAAAATCATCAACTTCAACCGAAATCTGTTGTTTAAAACCAACTTCGACCAAAACCATTAACATCGACCAAAATCATCAACATCAACCGAAATCTGTTGTTTAAAACCAACTTTGACTAAAATCATCAACATCGACCAAAATCATCTACTTCAACCGAAATCTGTTGTTTAAAACCAACTTTGACTAAAACCATCAACATCGACCAAAATCATCAACTTCAACCGAAATCTGTTGTTTCTAACCAACTTCTACTAAAATCATCAACTTCAACCGAAATCATCAACTTTGACCGAAATCTGTTGTTTCCAACCAATTTCTACTAAAATCATCAACTTCAACCGAAATCATCAACTTTGACCGAAATCTGTTGTTTCCAACCAACTTCTACTAAAATCATCAACATCGACCAAAATCATCAACTTCAACCGAAATCTGTTGTTTCTAACCAACTTCGAACAAATCCATCAACATCGACCAAAATCATCAACTTCAACCGAAATCTGTTGTTTAAAACCAACTTCGAACAAATCCATCAACATCGACCAAAATCATCAACTTCAACCGAAATCTGTTGTTTCTAACCAACTTCGAACAAATCCATCAACATCGACCAAAATCATCAACTTCAACCGAAATCTGTTGTTTAAAACCAACTTCGACCAAAACCATTAACATCGACCAAAATCATCAACTTCAACCGAAATCTGTAGTTTCAAACCAACTTCGAAAAAAACCATTAACATCGACCAAAATCATCAACTTCAACCGAAATCTGTAGTTTCAAACTAACTTCGACCAAAACCATCAACATCGACCAAAATCATCAACTTCAACCGAAATCTGTTGTTTCTAACCAACTTCGAACAAATCCATCAACATCGACCAAAATCATCAACTTCAACCGAAATCTGTTGTTTAAAACCAACTTCGAACAAATCCATCAACATCGACCAAAATCATCAACTTCAACCGAAATCTGTTGTTTAAAACCAACTTCGACCAAAACCATTAACATCGACCAAAATCATCAACTTCAACCGAAATCTGTAGTTTCAAACCAACTTCGAAAAAAACCATTAACATCGACCAAAATCATCAACTTCAACCGAAATCTGTAGTTTCAAACTAACTTCGACCAAAACCATCAACATCGACCAAAATCATCAACTTCAACCGAAATCTGTAGTTTCAAACCAACTTCGAACAAATCCATCAACATCGACCAAAATCATCAACTTCAACCTTAATCTGTTGTTTAAAACCAACTTCGACCAAATCCATCAACATCGACCAAAATCATCAACTTCAACCGAAATCTGTAGTTTCAAACCAACTTCGAAAAAAACCATTAACATCGACCAAAATCATCTACTTCAACCGAAATCTGTTGTTTAAAACCAACTTTGACTAAAACCATCAACATCGACCAAAATCATCAACTTCAACCGAAATCTGTTGTTTCTTACCAACTTCGAACAAATCCATCAACATCGACCAAAATCATCAACTTCAACCGAAATCTGTTGTTTAAAACCAACTTCGAACAAATCCATCAACATCGACCAAAATCATCAACTTCAACCGAAATCTGTTGTTTCTAACCAACTTCGAACAAATCCATCAACATCGACCAAAATCATCAACTTCAACCGAAATCTGTTGTTTAAAACCAACTTCGACCAAAACCATTAACATCGACCAAAATCATCAACTTCAACCGAAATCTGTAGTTTCAAACCAACTTCGAGAAAAACCATTAACATCGACCAAAATCATCAACTTCAACCGAAATCTGTAGTTTCAAACCAACTTTGACTAAAATCATCAACATCGACTAAAATCATCTACTTCAACCGAAATCTGTAGTTTAAAACCAATTTCGACCAAAACCATCAACATCGACCAACATCATCAACTTCAACCGAAATCTGTTGTTTAAAACCAACTTCGACCAAAACCATCAACATCGACCAAAATCATCAACTTCAACCGAAATCTGTTGTTTAAAGCCAACTTCGACCAACACCATCAACATCGACCAAAATCATCAACTTCAACCGAAATCTGTAGTTTCAAACCAACTTCGAAAAAAACCATTAACATCGACCAAAATCATCTACTTCAACCGAAATCTGTTGTTTAAAACCAACTTTGACTAAAACCATCAACATCGACCAAAATCATCAACTTCAACCGAAATCTGTTGTTTCTTACCAACTTCGAACAAATCCATCAACATCGACCAAAATCATCAACTTCAACCGAAATCTGTTGTTTAAAACCAACTTCGAACAAATCCATCAACATCGACCAAAATCATCAACTTCAACCGAAATCTGTTGTTTCTAACCAACTTCGAACAAATCCATCAACATCGACCAAAATCATCAACTTCAACCGAAATCTGTTGTTTAAAACCAACTTCGACCAAAACCATTAACATCGACCAAAATCATCAACTTCAACCGAAATCTGTAGTTTCAAACCAACTTCGAGAAAAACCATTAACATCGACCAAAATCATCAACTTCAACCGAAATCTGTAGTTTCAAACCAACTTTGACTAAAATCATCAACATCGACTAAAATCATCTACTTCAACCGAAATCTGTAGTTTAAAACCAATTTCGACCAAAACCATCAACATCGACCAACATCATCAACTTCAACCGAAATCTGTTGTTTCTAACCAACTTCGAACAAATCCATCAACATCGACCAAAATCATCAACTTCAACCGAAATC
>NW_026045239.1:0-27979 GCF_943734845.2 Anopheles funestus | reverse complement strand
CCTAACTTATACCAAAACTAACTTTTTCGAAAAAACCTAACTTTTTCATAAAAACCTAACTTATACCAAAACTAACTTTTTCGAAAAAACCTAACTTATAAAAAAACTAACTTTTTCTTAAAAACCTAACTTATACCAAAACTAACTTTTTCTAAAAAACCTAACTTATACCAAAACTAACTTTTTCTAAAAAACCTAACTTATAGCAAAACTAACTTTTTCGAAAAAACCTAACTTATACCAAAATTAACTTTTTCGAAAAAACCTAATTTATACCAAAAACTAACTTTTTCGAAAAAACCTAACTTATACCAAAACTAACTTTTTCGAAAAAACCTAACTTATACCAAAACTAACTTTTTCTTAAAAACCTAACTTATACCAAAACTAACTTTTTCGAAAAAACCTAACTTTTTCATAAAAACCTAACTTATACCAAAACTAACTTTTTTGAAAAAACCTAACTTATACCAAAACTAACTTTTTCGAAAAAACCTAACTTATACCAAAACTAACTTTTTCTAAAAAACCTTACTCTTTCGAAAAAACCTAACTTTTACCAAAACTAACTTTTTCGAAAAAACCTAACTTATACCAAAACTAACTTTTTCTAAAAAACCTAACTTATACCAAAACTAACTTTTTCTAAAAAACCTAACTTATACCAAAACTAACTTTTTCGAAAAAACCTGACTTATACCAAAACTAACTTTTTCGAAAAAACCTAACTTATACCAAAACTAACTTTTTCGAAAAAACCTAACTTATACCAAAACTAACTTTTTCGAAAAAACCTAACTTATACCAAAACTAACTTTTTCTAAAAAACCTAACTTATACCAAAACTAACTTTTTCTCAAAAACCTAACTTAAACCAAAACTAACTTTTTCGAAAAATCCTAACTT
The DNA here is from genome assembly GCF_943734845.2 of Anopheles funestus. Lineage (NCBI taxonomy): Eukaryota > Metazoa > Arthropoda > Insecta > Diptera > Culicidae > Anopheles > Anopheles funestus. The sequence goes on along the minus strand of NW_026045239.1, from coordinate 27,073 downwards.
ATACCAAAACTAACTTTTTCTTAAAAACCTAACTTATACCAAAACTAACTTTTTCGAAAAAACCTAACTTATACCAAAACTAACTTTTTCGAAAAAACCTAACTTTTTCTTAAAAACCTAACTTATACCATTCTAACTTTTTCGAAAAAACCTAACTTATACCAAAACTAACTTTTTCGAAAAAACCTAACTTATACCAAAACTAACTTTTTCTTAAAAACCTAACTTATACCAAAACTAACTTTTTCATAAAAACTTAACTTATACCAAAACTAACTTTTTCTTAAAAACCTAACTTATACCAAAACTAACTTTTTCTAAAAAAACCTAACTTATACCAAAACTAACTTTTTCGAAAAAACCTAACTTATACCAAAACTAACTTTTTCGAAAAAACCTAACTTATACCAAAACTAACTTTTTCTAAAAAACCTAACTTATACCAAAACTAACTTTTTCTCAAAAACCTAACTTATACCAAAACTAACTTTTTCGAAAAATCCTAACTTATACCAAAACTAACTTTTTCTTAAAAACCTAACTTATACCAAAACTAACTTTTTCGAAAAAACCTAACTTATACCAAAACTAACTTTTTCGAAAAAACCTAACTTTTTCATAAAAACCTAACTTATACCAAAACTAACTTTTTCGAAAAAACCTAACTTATACCAAAACTAACTTTTTCTAAAAAACCTTACTTTTTCGAAAAAACCTAACTTTTACCAAAACTAACTTTTTCGAAAAAACCTAACTTTTTCATAAAAACCTAACTTATACCAAAACTAACTTTTTCGAAAAAACCTAACTTTTTCTCAAAAACCTAACTTATACCAAAACTAACTTTTTCTAGAAAACCTAACTTATACCAAAAATAACTTTTTCTAAAAAAACCTAACTTATACCAAAACTAACTTTTAAGAAAAAACCCAACTTATATCAAAACTAACTTTTTCGAAAAAACCTAACTTATACCAAAACTAACTTTTTCTTAAAAACCTAACTTATACCAAAACTAACTTTTTCTTAAAAACCTAACTTATACCAAAACTAACTTTTTCGAAAAAACCTAATTTATACCAAAACTAACTTTTTCGAAAAAACCTAACTTATACCAAAACTAACTTTTTCGAAAAAACCTAACTTATACCAAAACTAACTTTTTCTAAAAAACCTAACTTATACCAAAACTAACTTTTTCGAAAAATCCTAACTTATACCAAAACTAACTTTTTCTAAAAAACCTAACTTATACCAAAACTAACTTTTTCGAAAAAACCTAATTTATACCAAAACTAACTTTTTCGAAAAAACCTAACTTATACCAAAACTAACTTTTTCGAAAAAACCTAACTTATACCAAAACTAACTTTTTCTAAAAAACCTTACTTTTACCAAAACTAACTTTTTCGAAAAAACCTAACTTATACCAAAACTAACTTTTTCGAAAAAACCTAACTTATACCAAAACTAACTTTTTCGAAAAAACCTAATTTATACCAAAACTAACTTTTTCGAAAAAGCCTAACTTATACCAAAACTAACTTTTTCGAAAAAACCTAACTTATACCAAAACTAACTTTTTCGAAAAAACCTAACTTATACCAAAACTAACTTTTTCTCAAAAACCTAACTTATACCAAAACTAACTTTTTCGAAAAAACCTAACTTATACCGAAACTAACTTTTTCGAAAAAACCTAACTTATATAAAAACTAACTTTTTCTAAAAAACCTTACTTTTTCGAAAAAACCTAACTTATACCAAAACTAACTTTTTCGAAAAAACCTAACTTTTTCATAAAAACCTAACTTATACCAAAACTAACTTCTTCTTAAAAACCTAACTTATACCAAAACTAACTTTTTCGAAAAAACCTAACTTATACCAAAACTAACTTTTTCGAAAAAACCTAACTTTTTCATAAAAACCTAACTTATACCAAAACTAACTTTTTCGAAAAAACCTAACTTATACCAAAACTAACTTTTTCGAAAAAACCTAATTTATACCAAAACTAACTTTTTCGAAAAAACCTAACTTATACCAAAACTAACTTTTTCGAAAAAACCTAACTTATACCAAAACTAACTTTTTCGAAAAAACCTAACTTATACCAAAACTAACTTTTTCGAAAAAACCTAACTTTTACCAAAACTAACTTATTCTAAAAAACCTAGCTTTTTCTCAAAAACCTAACTTATACCAAAATTAACTTTTTCTTAAAAACCTAACTTTTTCTAAAAAACCTAACTTATACCAAAACTAACTTTTTCGAAAAAACCTAACTTATACCAAAACTAACTTTTTCATAAAAACCTAACTTATACCAAAACTAACTTTTTCTAAAAAACCTAACTTATACCAAAACTAACTTTTTCGAAAAAACCTAACTTATACCAAAACTAGCTTTTTCTAAAAAACCTTACTTTTTCGAAAAAACCTAACTTTTACCAAAACTAACTTTTTCGAAAAAACCTAACTTTTTCATAAAAACCTAACTTATACCAAAACTAACTTTTTCTTAAAAACCTAACTTATACCAAAACTAACTTTTTCATAAAAACCTAACTTATACCAAAACTAACTTTTTCATAAAAACCTAACTTATACCAAAACTAACTTTTTCGAAAAAACCTAACTTTTTCATAAAAACCTAACTTATACCAAAACTAACTTTTTCGAAAAAACCTAACTTATACCAAAACTAACTTTTTCGAAAAAACCTAATTTATACCAAAACTAACTTTTTCGAAAAAACCTAACTTATACCAAAACTAACTTTTTCGAAAAAACCTAACTTATACCAAAACTAACTTTTTCTCAAAAACCTAACTTATACCAAAACTAACTTTTTCTAAAAAACCTTACTTTTTCGAAAAAACCTAACTTTTACCAAAACTAACTTTTTCGAAAAAACCTAACTTTTTCATAAAAACCTAACTTATACCAATACTAACTTTTTCGAAAAAACCTAATTTATACCAAAACTAACTTTTTCGAAAAAACCTAACTCATACCAAAACTAACTTTTTCGAAAAAACCTAACTTATAAAAAAACTAACTTTTTCGAAAAAACCTAACTTATACCAAAACTCACTTTTTCTAAAAAACCTAACTTTTTCTAAAAAACCTAACTTTTACCAAAACTAACTTTTTCTAAAAAACCTAACTTATACCAAAACTAACTTTTTCTAAAAAAACCTAACTTATACCAAAACTAACTTTTTCGAAAAAACCTAACTTATAAAAAAACTAACTTTTTCTTAAAAACCTAACTTATACCAAAACTAACTTTTTCTTAAAAACCTAACTTATACCAAAACTAACTTTTTCGAAAAAACCTAACTCATACCAAAACTAACTTTTTCGAAAAAACCTAACTTATACCAAAACTAACTTTTTCTAAAAAACCTAACTTATACCAAAACTAACTTTTTCTAAAAAACCTAACTTATAGCAAAACTAACTTTTTCGAAAAAACCTAACTTATACCAAAACTAACTTTTTCGAAAAAACCTAATTTATACCAAAACTAACTTTTTCGAAAATACCTAACTTATACCAAAACTAACTTTTTCGAAAAAACCTAACTTATACCAAAACTAACTTTTTCTAAAAAACCTAACTTATACCAAAACTAACTTTTTCTAAAAAACCTAACTTATACCAAAACTAACTTTTTCTTAAAAACCTAACTTATACCAAAACTAACTTTTTCGAAAAAAAATAACTTATACCAAAACTAACTTTTTCTAAAAAACCTAATTTATACCAAAACTAACTTTTTCTAAAAAACCTAACTTATACCAAAACTAACTTTTTCTAAAAAACCTAACTTATACCAAAACTAACTTTTTCGTAAAAACCTAACTTATACCAAAACTAACTTTTTCGAAAAAACCTAACTTATACCAAAACTAACTTTTTCGTAAAAACCTAACTTATACCAAAACTAACTTTTTCTCAAAAACCTAATTTATACCAAAACTAACTTTTTCGAAAAAACCTAACTTATACCAAAACTAACTTTTTCTAAAAAACCTAACTTATACCAAAACTAACTTTTTCGTAAAAACCTAACTTATACCAAAACTAACTTTTTCGAAAAAACCTAACTTATACCAAAACTAACTTTTTCGTAAAAACCTAACTTATACCAAAACTAACTTTTTCGAAAAAACCTAACTTATACCAAAACTAACTTTTTCGAAAAAACCTAACTTATACCAATACTAACTTTTTCTAAAAAACCTAACTTATACCAAAGCTAACTTTTTCTAAAAAACCTAACTTATACCAAAACTAACTTTTTCGAAAAAACCTAATTTATACCAAAACTAACTTTTTCGAAAAAACATAACTTATACCAAAACTAACTTTTTCTCAAAAACCTAACTTATACCAAAACTAACTTTTTCGAAAAAACCTAACTTATACCAAAACTAACGTTTTCATAAAAACCTAACTTATACCAAAACTAACTTTTTCGAAAAAACCTAACTTTTTCATAAAAACCTAACTTATACCAAAACTAACTTTTTCGAAAAAACCTAACTTATACCAAAACTAACTTTTTCTTAAAAACCTAACTTATACCAAAACTAACTTTTTCGAAAAAACCTAACTTATACCAAAACTAACTTTTTCGAAAAAACCTAACTTATACCAAAACTAACTTTTTCGAAAAAACCTAACTTATACCAAAACTAACTTTTTCTAAAAAACCTAACTTATACCAAAACTAACTTTTTCGAAAAAACCTAACTTATACCAAAACTAACTTTTTCAAAAAAACCTAACTCATACCAAAACTAACTTTTTCGAAAAAACCTAACTTATACCAAAACTAACTTTTTCTAAAAAACCTAACTTATACCAAAACTAACTTTTTCGTAAAAACCTAACTTATACCAAAACTAACTTTTTCGAAAAAACCTAACTTAAACCAAAACTAACTTTTTCTCAAAAACCTAACTTATACCAAAACTAACTTTTTCGAAAAAACCTTACTTATACCAATACTAACTTTTTCGAAAAAACCTAACTTATACCAAAACTAACTTTTTCGAAAAAACCTAACTCATACCAAAACTAACTTTTTCGAAAAAACCTAACTTATACCAAAACTAACTTTTTCTAAAAAACCTAACTTATACCAAAACTAACTTTTTCTAAAAAACCTAACTTATACCAAAACTAACTTTTTCGTAAAAACCTAACTTATACCAAAACTAACTTTTTCGAAAAAACCTAACTTAAACCAAAACAAACTTTTTCGAAAAAAATAACTTATACCAAAACTAACTTTTTCTAAAAAACCTAATTTATACCAAAACTAACTTTTTCGTAAAAACCTAACTTATACCAAAACTAACTTTTTCGAAAAAACCTAACTTATACCAAAACTAACTTTTTCGAAAAAACCTAACTTTTTCATAAAAACCTAACTTATACCAATACTAACTTTTTCGAAAAAACTTAACTTATACCAAAACTAACTTTTTCTTAAAAACCTAATTTATACCAAAACTAACTTTTTCTAAAAAACCTAACTTATACCAAAACTAACTTTTTCTAAAAAACCTAATTTATACCAAAACTAACTTTTTCTAAAAAACCTAACTTATACCAAAACTAACTTTTTCGAAAAAACCTTACTTATACCAATACTAACTTTTTCGAAAAAACCTAACTTATACCAAAACTAACTTTTTCTAAAAAACCTAACTCATACCAAAACTAACTTTTTCGAAAAAACCTAACTTATACCAAAACTAACTTTTTCTAAAAAACCTAACTTATACCAAAACTAACTTTTTCTAAAAAACCTAACTTATACCAAAACTAACTTTTTCGTAAAAACCTAACTTATACCAAAACTAACTTTTTCGAAAATACCTTACTTATACCAATACTAACTTTTTCGAAAAAACCTAACTTATAAAAAAACTAACTTTTTCTAAAAAACCTGACTTATACCAAAACTAACTTTTTCTAAAAAACCTAACTTATACCAAAACTAACTTTTTCGAAAAAACCTAACTCATACCAAAACTAACTTTTTCGAAAAAACCTAACTTATACCAAAACTAACTTTTTCTAAAAAACCTAACTTATACCAAAACTAACTTTTTCTAAAAAACCTAACTTATACCAAAACTAACTTTTTCGTAAAAACCTAACTTATACCAAAACTAACTTTTTCGAAAAAACCTAACTTAAACCAAAACTAACTTTTTCGAAAAAAAATAACTTATACCAAAACTAACTTTTTCTAAAAAACCTAATTTATACCAAAACTAACTTTTTCTAAAAAACCTAACTTATACCAAAACTAACTTTTTCTAAAAAACCTAATTTATACCAAAACTAACTTTTTCTAAAAAACCTAACTTATACCAAAACTAACTTTTTCGAAAAAACCTTACTTATACCAATACTAACTTTTTCGAAAAAACCTAACTTATACCAAAACTAACTTTTTCGAAAAAACCTAACTCATACCAAAACTAACTTTTTCGAAAAAACCTTACTTATACCAATACTAACTTTTTCGAAAAAACCTAACTTATACCAAAACTAACTTTTTCGAAAAAACCTAACTTATACCAAAACTAACTTTTTCTAAAAAACCAAACTTATACCAAAACTAACTTTTTCTAAAAAACCTAACTTATACCAAAACTAACTCTTTCGTAAAAACCTAACTTATACCAAAACTAACTTTTTCGAAAAAACCTTACTTATACCAATACTAACTTTTTCAAAAAAACCTAACTTATAAAAAAACTAACTTTTTCTAAAAAACCTAACTTATACCAAAACTAACTTTTTCGTAAAAACCTAACTAATACCAAAACTAACTTTTTCGAAAAAACCTAACTTATACCAAAACTAACTTTTTCGTAAAAACCTAACTTATACCAAAACTAACTTTTTCGAAAAAACCTAACTTAAACCAAAACTAACTTTTTCGAAAAAAAATAACTTATACCAAAACTAACTTTTTCTAAAAAACCTAATTTATACCAATACCAACTTTTTCGAAAAAACCTAACTTATACCAAAACTAACTTTTTCGTAAAAACCTAACTAATAACAAAACTAACTTTTTCGAAAAAACCTAATTTATACCAAAACTAACTTTTTCGAAAAAACCTAACTTATACCAAAACTAACTTTTTCGAAAAAACCTAACTTATACCAAAACTAACTTTTTCTAAGAAACCTAACTTATACCAAAACTAACTTTTTCTCAAAAACCTAACTTATACCAAAACTAACTTTTTCTAAAAAACCTTACTTTTTCGAAAAAACCTAACTTTTACCAAAACTAACTTTTTCGAAAAAACCTAACTTATACCAAAACTAACTTTTTCTCAAAAACCTAACTTATACCAAAACTAACTTTTAAGAAAAAACTCAACTTATACCAAAACTAACTTTTTCTAAAAAACCTTACTTTTTCGAAAAAACCTAACTTATACCAAAACTAACTTTTTCGAAAAAACCTAACTTTTTCTCAAAAACCTAACTTATACCAAAACTAACTTTTTCGAAAAAACCTAACTTATACCAAAACTAACTTTTTCTTAAAAACCTAACTTATACCAAAACTAACTTTTAAGAAAAAACTCAACTTATACCAAAACTAACTTTTTCGAAAAAACCTAACTTATACCAAAACTAACTTTTTCTTAAAAACCTAACTTATACCAAAACTAACTTTTTCGAAAAAACCTAACTTTTTCATAAAAACCTAACTTATACCAAAACTAACTTTTTCGAAAAAACCTAACTTATACCAAAACTAACTTTTTCGAAAAAACCTAACTTATACCAAAACTAACTTTTTCTAAAAAACCTTACTTTTTCGAAAAACCTAACTTTTACCAAAACTAACTTTTTCGAAAAAACCTAACTTTTTCATAAAAACCTAACTTATACCAAAACTAACTTTTTCGAAAAAACCTAACTTATACCAAAACTAACTTTTTCGAAAAAACCTAACTTATACCAAAACTAACTTTTTCTTAAAAACCTAACTTATACCAAAACTAACTTTTTCGAAAAAACCTAACTTATACCAAAACTAACTTTTTCAAAAAAACCTAACTTATACCAAAACTAACTTTTTCTAAAAAACCTAACTTATACCAAAACTAACTTTTAAGAAAAAACCCAACTTATACCAAAACTAACTTTTTCGAAAAAACCTAACTTATACCAAAACTAACTTTTTCTTAAAAACCTAACTTATACCACAACTAACTTTTTCAAAAAAACCTAACTTTTTCATAAAAACCTAACTTATACCAAAACTAACTTTTTCGAAAAAACCTAACTTATACCAAAACTAACTTTTTCGAAAAAACCTAACTTATACCAAAACTAACTTTTTCTAAAAAACCTTACTTTTTCGAAAAAACCTAACTTTTACCAAAACTAACTTTTTCTAAAAAACCTAACTTATACCAAAACTAACTTTTTCTAAAAAACCTAACTTATACCAAAACTAACTTTTTCGAAAAAACCTAACTTATACCAAAACTAACTTTTTCGAAAAAACCTAACTTATACCAAAACTAACTTTTTCTTAAAAACCTAACTTATACCAAAACTAACTTTTTCGAAAAAACCCAACTTATACCAAAACTAACTTTTTCGAAAAAACCTAACTTATACCAAAACTAACTTTTTCTTAAAAACCTAACTTATACCAAAACTAACTTTTTCGAAAAAACCTAACTTTTACCAAAACTAACTTTTTCGAAAAAACCTAACTTTTTCATAAAAACCTAACTTATACCAAAACTAACTTTTTCTTAAAAACCTAACTTATACCAAAACTAACTTTTTCTTAAAAACCTAACTTATACCAAAACTAACTTTTTCGAAAAAACCTAACTTATACCAAAACTTACATTTTCGAAAAAACCTAACTTATACCAAAACTAACTTTTTCTAAAAAACCTAACTTATACCAAAACTAACTTTTTCGAAAAAACCTAACTTATACCAAAACTAACTTTTTCTTAAAAACCTAACTTATACCAAAACTAACTTTTTCTAAAAAACCAAACTTATACCAAAACTAACTTTTTCGAAAAAACCTAACTTATACCAAAACTAACTTTTTCTAAAAAACCTAACTTATACCAAAACTAACTTTTTCGAAAAAACCTAACTTATACCAAAACTAACTTTTTCGAAAAAACCTAACTTATACCAAAACTAACTTTTTCGAAAAAACCTAACTTATACCAAAACTAACTTTTTCGAAAAAACCTAACTTATACCAAAACTAACTTTTTCTTAAAAACCTAACTTATACCAAAACTAACTTTTTCGAAAAAACCTAACTTATACCAAAACTAACTTTTTCGAAAAAACCTAACTTATACCAAAACTAACTTTTTCTTAAAAACCTAACTTATACCAAAACTAACTTTTTCGAAAAAACCTAACTTATACCAAAACTAACTTTTTCTTTAAAACCTAACTTATACCAAAACTAACTTTTTCTAAAAAAACCTAACTTATACCAAAACTAACTTTTTCGAAAAAACCTAATTTATACCAAAACTAACTTTTTCGAAAAAACCTAACTTTTACCAAAACTAACTTTTTCTAAAAAACCTAACTTATACCAAAACTAACTTTTTGTAAAAAACCTAACTTATACCAAAACTAACTTTTTCGAAAAAACCTAACTTATACCAAAACTAACTTTTTCGAAAAAACCTAACTTTTTCTAAAAAACCTAACTTTTACCAAAACTAACTTTTTCGAAAAAACCTAACTTTTTCATAAAAACCTAACTTATACCAAAACTCACTTTTTCTTAAAAACCTAACTTATACCAAAACTAACTTTTTCGAAAAAACCTAACTTTTTCATAAAAACCTAACTTATACCAAAACTAACTTTTTCGAAAAAACCTAACTTATACCAAAACTAACTTTTTCGAAAAAACCTAACTTTTTCTAAAAAACCTTACTTTTACCAAAACTAACTTATTATAAAAAACCTAACTTTTTCTCAAAAACCTAACTTATACCAAAACTAACTTTTTCTTAAAAACCTAACTTATACCAAAACTAACTTTTTCGAAAAAACCTAACTTTTTCATAAAAACCTAACTTATACCAAAACTAACTTTTTCGAAAAAACCTAACTTTTTCTAAAAAACCTAACTTTTACCAAAACTAACTTATTATAAAAAACCTAACTTTTTCTCAAAAACCTAACTTATACCAAAACTAACTTTTTCTAAAAAACCTAACTTATACCAAAACTAACTTTTTCGAAAAAACCTAACTTTTTCATAAAAACCTAACTTATACCAAAACTAACTTTTTCTCAAAAACCTAACTTATACCAAAACTAACTTTTTCGAAAAAACCTAACTTATACCAAAACTAACTTTTTCTAAAAAAACCTAACTTATACCAAAACTAACTTTTTCGAAAAAACCTAATTTATACCAAAACTAACTTTTTCGAAAAAACCTAACTTATACCAAAACTAACTCTTTCTCAAAAACCTAACTTATACCAAAACTAACTTTTTCTTAAAAACCTAACTTATACCAAAACTAACTTTTTCGAAAAAACCTAACTTATACCAAAACTAACTTTTTCGAAAAAACCTAACTTTTACCAAAACTAACTTTTTCGAAAAAACCTAACTTATACCAAAACTAACTTTTTCTAAAAAACCTAACTTATACCAAAACTAACTTTTTCGAAAAAACCTAACTTTTTCTAAAAAACCTAACTTTTACCAAAACTAACTTATTATAAAAAACCTAACTTTTTCTCAAAAACCTAACTTATACCAAAACTAACTTTTTCTTAAAAACCTAACTTATACCAAAACTAACTTTTTCGAAAAAACCTAACTTTTTCATAAAAACCTAACTTATACCAAAACTAACTTTTTCGAAAAAACCTAACTTATACCAAAACTAACTTTTTCGAAAAAACCTGACTTATACCAAAACTAACTTTTTCGAAAAAACCTAACTTTTACCAAAACTAACTTTTTCGAAAAAACCTAACTTTTTCATAAAAACCTAACTTATACCAAAACTAACTTTTTCGAAAAAACCTAACTTATACCAAAACTAACTTTTTCTTAAAAACCTAACTTTTACCAAAACTAACTTTTTCGAAAAAACCTAACTTTTTCATAAAAACCTAACTTATACCAAAACTAATTTTTTCTTAAAAACCTAACTTATACCAAAACTAACTTTTTCGAAAAAACCTAACTTATACCAAAACTAACTTTTTCAAAAAAACCTAACTTATACCAAAACTAACTTTTTCTAAAAAACCTAACTTATACCAAAACTAACTTTTAAGAAAAAACCCAACTTATACCAAAACTAACTTTTTCGAAAAAACCTAACTTATACCAAAACTAACTTTTTCTTAAAAACCTAACTTATACCACAACTAACTTTTTCAAAAAAACCTAACTTTTTCATAAAAACCTAACTTATACCAAAACTAACTTTTTCGAAAAAACCTAACTTATACCAAAACTAACTTTTTCGAAAAAACCTAACTTATACCAAAACTAACTTTTTCTAAAAAAACCTTACTTTTTCGAAAAAACCTAACTTTTACCAAAACTAACTTTTTCTAAAAAACCTAACTTATACCAAAACTAACTTTTTCTAAAAAACCTAACTTATACCAAAACTAACTTTTTCGAAAAAACCTAACTTATACCAAAACTAACTTTTTCGAAAAAACCTAACTTATACCAAAACTAACTTTTTCTTAAAAACCTAACTTATACCAAAACTAACTTTTTCGAAAAAACCCAACTTATACCAAAACTAACTTTTTCGAAAAAACCTAACTTATACCAAAACTAACTTTTTCTTAAAAACCTAACTTATACCAAAACTAACTTTTTCGAAAAAACCTAACTTTTACCAAAACTAACTTTTTCGAAAAAACCTAACTTTTTCATAAAAACCTAACTTATACCAAAACTAACTTTTTCTTAAAAACCTAACTTATACCAAAACTAACTTTTTCTTAAAAACCTAACTTATACCAAAACTAACTTTTTCGAAAAAACCTAACTTATACCAAAACTTACATTTTCGAAAAAACCTAACTTATACCAAAACTAACTTTTTCTAAAAAACCTAACTTATACCAAAACTAACTTTTTCGAAAAAACCTAACTTATACCAAAACTAACTTTTTCTTAAAAACCTAACTTATACCAAAACTAACTTTTTCTAAAAAACCAAACTTATACCAAAACTAACTTTTTCGAAAAAACCTAACTTATACCAAAACTAACTTTTTCTAAAAAACCTAACTTATACCAAAACTAACTTTTTCGAAAAAACCTAACTTATACCAAAACTAACTTTTTCTTAAAAACCTAACTTATACCAAAACTAACTTTTTCGAAAAAACCTAACTTATACCAAAACTAACTTTTTCGAAAAAACCTAACTTATACCAAAACTAACTTTTTCTTAAAAACCTAACTTATACCAAAACTAACTTTTTCGAAAAAACCTAACTTATACCAAAACTAACTTTTTCGAAAAAACCTAACTTATACCAAAACTAACTTTTTCTTAAAAACCTAACTTATACCAAAACTAACTTTTTCGAAAAAACCTAACTTATACCAAAACTAACTTTTTCTTTAAAACCTAACTTATACCAAAACTAACTTTTTCTAAAAAAACCTAACTTATACCAAAACTAACTTTTTCGAAAAAACCTAATTTATACCAAAACTAACTTTTTCGAAAAAACCTAACTTTTACCAAAACTAACTTTTTCTAAAAAACCTAACTTATACCAAAACTAACTTTTTCTAAAAAACCTAACTTATACCAAAACTAACTTTTTCGAAAAAACCTAACTTATACCAAAACTAACTTTTTCGAAAAAACCTAACTTTTTCTAAAAAACCTAACTTTTACCAAAACTAACTTTTTCGAAAAAACCTAACTTTTTCATAAAAACCTAACTTATACCAAAACTCACTTTTTCTTAAAAACCTAACTTATACCAAAACTAACTTTTTCGAAAAAACCTAACTTTTTCATAAAAACCTAACTTATACCAAAACTAACTTTTTCGAAAAAACCTAACTTATACCAAAACTAACTTTTTCGAAAAAACCTAACTTTTTCTAAAAAACCTTACTTTTACCAAATCTAACTTATTATAAAAAACCTAACTTTTTCTCAAAAACCTAACTTATACCAAAACTAACTTTTTCTTAAAAACCTAACTTATACCAAAACTAACTTTTTCGAAAAAACCTAACTTTTTCATAAAAACCTAACTTATACCAAAACTAACTTTTTCGAAAAAACCTAACTTTTTCTAAAAAACCTAACTTTTACCAAAACTAACTTATTATAAAAAACCTAACTTTTTCTCAAAAACCTAACTTATACCAAAACTAACTTTTTCTAAAAAACCTAACTTATACCAAAACTAACTTTTTCGAAAAAACCTAACTTTTTCATAAAAACCTAACTTATACCAAAACTAACTTTTTCTCAAAAACCTAACTTATACCAAAACTAACTTTTTCGAAAAAACCTAACTTATACCAAAACTAACTTTTTCTAAAAAAACCTAACTTATACCAAAACTAACTTTTTCGAAAAAACCTAATTTATACCAAAACTAACTTTTTCGAAAAAACCTAACTTATACCAAAACTAACTCTTTCTCAAAAACCTAACTTATACCAAAACTAACTTTTTCTTAAAAACCTAACTTATACCAAAACTAACTTTTTCGAAAAAACCTAACTTATACCAAAACTAACTTTTTCGAAAAAACCTAACTTTTACCAAAACTAACTTTTTCTAAAAAACCTAACTTATACCAAAACTAACTTTTTCTAAAAAACCTAACTTATACCAAAACTAACTTTTTCGAAAAAACCTAACTTTTTCTAAAAAACCTAACTTTTACCAAAACTAACTTATTATAAAAAACCTAACTTTTTCTCAAAAACCTAACTTATACCAAAACTAACTTTTTCTTAAAAACCTAACTTATACCAAAACTAACTTTTTCGAAAAAACCTAACTTTTTCATAAAAACCTAACTTATACCAAAACTAACTTTTTCGAAAAAACCTAACTTATACCAAAACTAACTTTTTCGAAAAAACCTGACTTATACCAAAACTAACTTTTTCGAAAAAACCTAACTTTTACCAAAACTAACTTTTTCGAAAAAACCTAACTTTTTCATAAAAACCTAACTTATACCAAAACTAACTTTTTCGAAAAAACCTAACTTATACCAAAACTAACTTTTTCTTAAAAACCTAACTTTTACCAAAACTAACTTTTTCGAAAAAACCTAACTTTTTCATAAAAACCTAACTTATACCAAAACTAATTTTTTCTTCAAAACCTAACTTATACCAAAACTAACTTTTTCGAAAAAACCTAACTTATACCAAAACTAACTTTTAAGAAAAAACCCAACTTATACCAAAACTAACTTTTTCGAAAAAACCTAACTTATACCAAAACTAACTTTTTCTTAAAAACCTAACTTATACCAAAACTAACTTTTTCGAAAAAACCTAACTTATACCAAAACTAACTTTTTCTAAAAAACCTTACTTTTACCAAAACTAACTTTTTCGAAAAAACCTAACTTATACCAAAACTAACTTTTTCGAAAAAACCTAACTTATACCAAAACTAACTTTTTCTTAAAAACCTAACTTATACCAAAACTAACTTTTTCTTAAAAACCTAACTTATACCAAAACTAACTTTTTCGAAAAAACCTAACTTATACCAATACTAACTATTTCGAAAAAACCTAACTTATACCAAAACTAACTTTTTCGAAAAAACCTAACTCATACCAAAACTAACTTTTTCGAAAAAACCTAACTTATAAAAAAACTAACTTTTTCGAAAAAACCTAACTTTTACCAAAACTAACTTTTTCTAAAAAACCTAACTTATACCAAAACTAACTTTTTCTAAAAAAACCTAACTTATACCAAAACTAACTTTTTCCAAAAAACCTAACTTATACCAAAACTAACTTTTTCGAAAAAACCTAACTTATACCAAAACTAACTTTTTCGAAAAAACCTAATTTATACCAAAACTAACTTTTTCGAAAAAACCTAACTTATACCAAAACTAACTTTTTCGAAAAAACCTAACTTATACCAAAACTAACTTTTTCTAAGAAACCTAACTTATACCAAAACTAACTTTTTCTCAAAAACCTAACTTATACCAAAACTAACTTTTTCTAAAAAACCTTACTTTTTCGAAAAAACCTA
This sequence comes from Anopheles funestus, assembly GCF_943734845.2. Classification (NCBI taxonomy): domain Eukaryota; kingdom Metazoa; phylum Arthropoda; class Insecta; order Diptera; family Culicidae; genus Anopheles; species Anopheles funestus. The sequence continues at coordinate 11,740 of NW_026045239.1, read as the reverse complement.
ACTTTTACCAAAACTAACTTTTTTCGAAAAAACCTAACTTATACCAAAACTAACTTTTTCTCAAAAACCTAACTTATACCAAAACTAACTTTTTCTTAAAAACCTAACTTACATATACTTAAAACTAACTTTTTCGAAAAAACCTAACTTATACCAAAACTAACTTTTTCTTAAAAACCTAACTTATACCAAAACTAACTTTTTCGAAAAAACCTAACTTATACCAAAACTAACTTTTTCTAAAAAACCTTACTTTTTCGAAAAAACCTAACTTTTACCAAAACTAACTTTTTCGAAAAAACCTAACTTTTTCATAAAAACCTAACTTATACCAAAACTAACTTTTTCGAAAAAACCTAACTTATACCAAAACTAACTTTTTCTTAAAAACCTAACTTATACCAAAACTAACTTTTTCGAAAAAACCTAACTTATGCCAAAACTAACTTTTTCGAAAAAACCTAACTTATACCAAAACTAACTTTTTCTAAAAAACCTTACTTTTACCAAAACTAACTTTTTCGAAAAAACCTAACTTATACCAAAACTAACTTTTTCTAAAAAACCTAACTTATACCAAAACTAACTTTTTCGAAAAAACCTAACTTTTTCTTAAAAACCTAACTTATACCAAAACTAACTTTTTCTCAAAAACCTAACTTGTACCAAAACTAACTTTTTTGAAAAAACCTAACTTTTTCTAAAAAACCTTACTTTTACCAAAACTAACTTATTATAAAAAACCTAACTTTTTCTCAAAAACCTAACTTATACCAAAACTAACTTTTTCTTAAAAACCTAACTTTTTCTTAAAAATCTAACTTTTTCTTAAAAACCTAACTTATACCAAAACTAACTTTTTCTAAAAAACCTAACTTATACCAAAACTAACTTTTTCTAAAAAACCTAACTTATACCAAAACTAACTTTTTCTAAAAAACCTAACTTATACCAATACTAACTTTTTCGAAAAAACCTAACTTATACCAAAACTAACTTTTTCGAAAAAACCTAACTCATACCAAAACTAACTTTTTCGAAAAAACCTAACTTATAAAAAAACTAACTTTTTCGAATAAACCTAACTTATACCAAAACTCACTTTTTCTAAAAAACCTAACTTATACCAAAACTAACTTTTTCTAAAAAACCTTACTTATACCAAAACTAACTTTTTCGAAAAAACCTAACTTATACCAAAACTAACTTTTTCGAAAAAACCTGACTTTTACCAAAACTAACTTATTCTAAAAAACCTAACTTTTTCTCAAAAACCTAACTTATACCAAAATTAACTTTTTCTTAAAAACCTAACTTTTTCTAAAAAACCTAACTTTTTCGAAAAAACCTAACTTTTACCAAAACTAACTTTTTCGAAAAAACCTAACTTATAAAAAAACTAACTTTTTCGAAAAAACCTAACTTATACCAAAACTAACTTTTTCTAAAAAACCTTACTTTTTCGAAAAAACCTAACTTTTACCAAAACTAACTTTTTCGAAAAAACCTAACTTTTACCAAAACTAACTTTTTCTTAAAAACCTTACTTTTACCAAAACTAACTTTTTCGAAAAAACCTAACTTATACCAAAACTAACTTTTTCTTAAAAACCTAACTTATACCCAAACTAACTTTTTCGAAAAAAACCTAACTTATACCAAAACTAACTTTTTCTAAAAAACCTTACTTTTTCGAAAAAACCTAACTTTTACCAAAACTAACTTTTTCGAAAAAACCTAACTTTTTCATAAAAACCTAACTTATACCAAAACTAACTTTTTCTTAAAAACCTAACTTTTACCAAAACTAACTTTTTCGAAAAAACCTAACTTTTTCATAAAAACCTAACTTATACCAAAACTAACTTTTTCTAAAAAACCTAACTTATACCAAAACTAACTTTTTCTAAAAAACCTAACTTATACCAAAACTAACTTTTAAGAAAAAACCTAACTTATACCAATACTAACTTTTTCGAAAAAACCTAACTTATACCAAAACTAACTTTTTCGAAAAAACCTAACTCATAAAAAAACTAACTTTTTCGAAAAAACCTAACTTATAAAAAAACTAACTTTTTCGAAAAAACCTAACTTATACCAAAACTCACTTTTTCTAAAAAACCTAACTCATACCAAAACTAACTTTTTCGAAAAAACCTATCTTTTACCAAAACTAACTTATTCTAAAAAACCTAGCTTTTTCTCAAAAACCTAACTTATACCAAAATTAACTTTTTCTTAAAAACCTAACTTTTTCTAAAAAACCTAACTTATACCAAAACTAACTATTTCATAAAAACCTAACTTATACCAAAACTAACTTTTTCTTAAAAACCTAACTTATACCAAAACTAACTTTTTCTTAAAAACCTAACTTATACCAAAACTAACTTTTTCGAAAAAACCTAACTTATACCAAAACTAACTTTTTCTTAAAAACCTAACTTATACCAAAACTAACTTTTTCTTAAAAACCTAACTTATACCAAAACTAACTTTTTCGAAAAAACCTAACTTTTTCATAAAAACCTAACTTATACCAAAACTAACTTTTTCGAAAAAACCTAACTTATACCAAAACTAACTTTTTCTTAAAAACCTAACTTTTACCAAAACTAACTTTTTCGAAAAAACCTAACTTTTTCATAAAAACCTAACTTATACCAGAACTAACTTTTTCTAAAAAACCTAACTTATACCAAAACTAACTTTTTCTAAAAAACCTAACTTATACCAAAACTAACTTTTTCTAAAAAACCTAACTTATACCAAAACTAACTTTTTCGAAAAAACCTAACTTATACCAAAACTAACTTTTTCTTAAAAACCTAACTTATACCAAAACTAACTTTTTCGAAAAAACCTAACTTTTTCATAAAAACCTAACTTATACCAAAACTAACTTTTTCGAAAAAAACCTAACTTATACCAAAACTAACTTTTTCTTAAAAACCTAACTTATACCAAAACTAACTTTTTCTCAAAAACCTAACTTATACCAAAACTAACTTTTTCGAAAAAACCTAACTTATACCAAAACTAACTTTTTCTTAAAAACCTAACTTATACCAAAACTAACTTTTTCGAAAAAACCTAACTTTTTCATAAAAACCTAACTTATACCAAAACTAACTTTTTCGAAAAAACCTAACTTATACCAAAACTAACTTTTTCGAAAAAACCTAACTTATACCAAAACTAACTTTTTCTAAAAAACCTTACTTTTTCGAAAAAACCTAACTTTTACCAAAACTAACTTTTTCGAAAAAACCTAACTTATACCAAAACTAACTTTTTCTAAAAAACCTAACTTATACCAAAACTAACTTTTTCTAAAAAACCTAACTTATACCAAAACTAACTTTTTCGAAAAAACCTAACTTATACCAAAACTAACTTTTTCGAAAAAACCTAACTTATACCAAAACTAACTTTTTCTTAAAAACCTAACTTATACCAAAACTAACTTTTTCGAAAAAACCTAACTTATACCAAAACTAACTTTTTCGAAAAAACCTAACTTATACCAAAACTAACTTTTTCGAAAAAACCTAACTTATACCAAAACTAACTTTTTCTTAAAAACCTAACTTATACCAAAACTAACTTTTTCGAAAAAACCTAACTTATACCAAAACTAACTTTTTCTTAAAAACCTAACTTATACCAAAACTAACTTTTTCTAAAAAAACCTAACTTATACCAAAACGAACTTTTTCGAAAAAACCTAATTTATACCAAAACTAACTTTTTCGAAAAAACCTAACTTATACCAAAACTAACTTTTTCTAAAAAACCTAACTTATACCAAAACTAACTTTTTCTAAAAAACCTAACTTATACCAAAACTAACTTTTTCTCAAAAACCTAACTTATACCAAAACTAACTTTTTCGAAAAAACCTAACTTATACCAAAACTAACTTTTTCTTAAAAACCTAACTTATACCAAAACTAACTTTTTCGAAAAAACCTACCTTTTTCATAAAAACCTAACTTATACCAAAACTAACTTTTTCGAAAAAACCTAACTTATACCAAAACTAACTTTTTCGAAAAAACCTAACTTATACCAAAACTAACTTTTTCTAAAAAACCTTACTTTTTCGAAAAAACCTAACTTTTACCAAAACTAACTTTTTCGAAAAAACCTAACTTTTTCTCAAAAACCTAACTTATACCAAAACTAACTTTTTCGAAAAAACCTAACTTATACCAAAACTAACTTTTTCTTAAAAACCTAACTTATACCAAAACTAACTTTTAAGAAAAAACCCAACTTATACCAAAACTAACTTTTTCGAAAAAACCTAACTTATACCAAAACTAACTTTTTCTAAAAAACCTAACTTATACCAAAACTAACTTTTTCGAAAAAACCTAACTTATACCAAAACTAACTTTTTCTTAAAAACCTAACTTATATCAAAACTAACTTTTTCGAAAAAACCTAACTTATACCAAAACTAACTTTTTCTTAAAAACCTAACTTATACCAAAACTAACTTTTAAGAAAAAACCCAACTTATACCAAAACTAACTTTTTCGAAAAAACCTAACTTATACCAAAACTAACTTTTTCTAAAAAACCTAACTTATACCAAAACTAACTTTTAAGAAAAAACCCAACTTATACCAAAACTAACTTTTTCGAAAAAACCTAACTTATACCAAAACTAACTTTTTCTTAAAAACCTAACTTATACCAAAACTAACTTTTTCAAAAAAACCTAACTTTTTCATAAAAACCTAACTTATACCAAAACTAACTTTTTCTTAAAAACCTAACTTATACCAAAACTAACTTTTTCGAAAAAACCTAACTTATACCAAAACTAACTTTTTCTAAAAAACCTTACTTTTTCGAAAAAACCTAACTTTTACCAAAACTAACTTTTTCTAAAAAACCTAACTTATACCAAAACTAACTTTTTCGAAAAAACCTAACTTATACCAAAACTAACTTTTTCTAAAAAACCTAACTTATACCAAAACTAACTTTTAAGAAAAAACCCAACTTATACCAAAACTAACTTTTTCGAAAAAACCTAACTTATACCAAAACTAACTTTTTCTTAAAAACCTAACTTATACCAAAACTAACTTTTTCAAAAAAACCTAACTTTTTCATAAAAACCTAACTTATACCAAAACTAACTTTTTCTTAAAAACCTAACTTATACCAAAACTAACTTTTTCGAAAAAACCTAACTTATACCAAAACTAACTTTTTCTAAAAAACCTTACTTTTTCGAAAAAACCTAACTTTTACCAAAACTAACTTTTTCTAAAAAACCTAACTTATACCAAAACTAACTTTTTCTAAAAAACCTAACTTATACCAAAACTAACTTTTTCTAAAAAACCTAACTTATACCAAAACTAACTTTTTCGAAAAAACCTAACTTATACCAAAACTAACTTTTTCTTAAAAACCTAACTTCTACCAAAACTAACTTTTTCGAAAAAACCTAACTTATACCAAAACTAACTTTTTCGAAAAAACCGTACTTTTTCGAAAAAACCTAACTTATACCAAAAATAACTTTTTCTTAAAAACCTAACTTATACCAAAACTAACTTTTAAGAAAAAACCCAACTTATACCAAAACTAACTTTTTCGAAAAAACCTAACTTATACCAAAACTAACTTTTTCTACAAAACCTAACTTATACCAAAACTAACTTTTTCGAAAAAACCTAACTTATACCAAAACTAACTTTTTCTTAAAAACCTAACTTATATCAAAACTAACTTTTTCGAAAAAACCTAACTTATACCAAAACTAACTTTTTCTTAAAAACCTAACTTATACCAAAACTAACTTTTAAGAAAAAACCCAACTTATACCAAAACTAACTTTTTCGAAAAAACCTAACTTATACCAAAACTAACTTTTTCTAAAAAACCTAACTTATACCAAAACTAACTTTTAAGAAAAAACCCAACTTATACCAAAACTAACTTTTTCGAAAAAACCTAACTTATACCAAAACTAACTTTTTCTTAAAAACCTAACTTATACCAAAACTAACTTTTTCAAAAAAACCTAACTTTTTCATAAAAACCTAACTTATACCAAAACTAACTTTTTCTTAAAAACCTAACTTATACCAAAACTAACTTTTTCGAAAAAACCTAACTTATACCAAAACTAACTTTTTCTAAAAAACCTTACTTTTTCGAAAAAACCTAACTTTTACCAAAACTAACTTTTTCTAAAAAACCTAACTTATACCAAAACTAACTTTTTCGAAAAAACCTAACTTATACCAAAACTAACTTTTTCTAAAAAACCTAACTTATACCAAAACTAACTTTTAAGAAAAAACCCAACTTATACCAAAACTAACTTTTTCGAAAAAACCTAACTTATACCAAAACTAACTTTTTCTTAAAAACCTAACTTATACCAAAACTAACTTTTTCAAAAAAACCTAACTTTTTCATAAAAACCTAACTTATACCAAAACTAACTTTTTCTTAAAAACCTAACTTATACCAAAACTAACTTTTTCGAAAAAACCTAACTTATACCAAAACTAACTTTTTCTAAAAAACCTTACTTTTTCGAAAAAACCTAACTTTTACCAAAACTAACTTTTTCTAAAAAACCTAACTTATACCAAAACTAACTTTTTCTAAAAAACCTAACTTATACCAAAACTAACTTTTTCTAAAAAACCTAACTTATACCAAAACTAACTTTTTCGAAAAAACCTAACTTATACCAAAACTAACTTTTTCTTAAAAACCTAACTTCTACCAAAACTAACTTTTTCGAAAAAACCTAACTTATACCAAAACTAACTTTTTCGAAAAAACCGTACTTTTTCGAAAAAACCTAACTTATACCAAAACTAACTTTTTCTTAAAAACCTAACTTATACCAAAACTAACTTTTTCTAAAAAACCTAACTTTTTCATAAAAACCTAACTTATACCAAAACTAACTTTTTTGAAAAAACCTAACTTATACCAAAATTAACTTTTTCGAAAAAACCTAACTTATACCAAAACTAACTTTTTCTAAAAAACCTAACTTATACCAAAACTAACTTTTTCGAAAAAACCTAACTTTTACCAAAACTTACTTTTTCGAAAAAACCTAACTTTTTCTTAAAAACCTAACTTATACCAAAACTAACTTTTTCAAAAAAACCTAACTTATACCAAAACTAACATTTTCGAAAAAACCTAACTTATACCAAAACTAACTTTTTCTAAAAAACCTAACTTATACCAAAACTAACTTTTTCTAAAAAACCTAACTTATACCAAAACTAACTTTTTCATAAAAACCTAACTTATACCAAAACTAACTTTTTCGAAAAAACCTAACTTATACCAAAACTAACTTTTTCTAAAAAACCTAACTTATACCAAAACTAACTTTTTCTAAAAAACCTTACTTTTTCGAAAAAACCTAACTTTTACCAAAACTAACTTTTTCGAAAAAACCTAACTTATACCAAAACTAACTTTTTCGAAAAAACCTAACTTATACCAAAACTAACTTTTTCGAAAAAACCTAACTTATACCAAAACTAACTTTTTCTTAAAAACCTAACTTCTACCAAAACTAACTTTTTCGAAAAAACCTAACTTATACCAAAACTAACTTTTTCGAAAAAACCTAATTTATACCAAAACTAACTTTTTCGAAAAAACCTAACTTATACCAAAACTAACTTTTTCTAAAAAACCTAACTTATACCAAAACTTACTTTTTCTAAAAAACCTAACTTATACCAAAACTAACTTTTTCGAAAAAACCTAACTTATACCAAAACTAACTTTTTCTAAAAAACCTAGCTTTTTCTAAAAAACCTAACTTTTACCAAAACTAACTTTTTCGATAAAACCTAACTTATACCAAAACTAACTTTTTCTAAAACACCTTACTTTTTCGAAAAAACCTAACTTTTACCAAAACTAACTTTTTCGAAAAAACCTAACTTATACCAAAACTAACTTTTTCTAAAAAACCTAACTTATACCAAAACTAACTTTTTCTAAAAAACCTAACTTATACCAAAACTAACTTTTTCGAAAAAACCTAACTTATACCAAAACTAACTTTTTCTTAAAAACCTAACTTCTACCAAAACTAACTTTTTCGAAAAAACCTAACTTATACCAAAACTAACTTTTTCGAAAAAACCTAACTTATACCAAAACTAACTTTTTCGAAAAAACCTAACTTATACCAAAATTAACTTTTTCTAAAAAACCTAACTTATACCAAAACTAACTTTTTCGAAAAAACCTAACTTATACCAAAACTAACTTTTTCTTAAAAACCTAACTTCTACCAAAACTAACTTTTTCGAAAAAACCTAACTTATACCAAAACTAACTTTTTCGAAAAAACCTAACTTATACCAAAACTAACTTTTTCGAAAAAACCTAACTTATACCAAAATTAACTTTTTCGAAAAAACCTAACTTATACCAAAACTAACTTTTTCTAAAAAACCTAACTTATACCAAAACTAACTTTTTCGAAAAAACCTAACTTTTACCAAAACTAACTTTTTCGAAAAAACCTAACTTTTTCTTAAAAACCTAACTTATACCAAAACTAACTTTTTCGAAAAAACCTAACTTATACCAAAACTAACTTTTTCTTAAAAACCTAACTTATACCAAAACTAACTTTTTCGAAAAAACCTAACTTATACCAAAACTAACTTTTTCTTAAAAACCTAACTTATACCAAAACTAACTTTTTCTAAAAAAACCTAACTTATACCAAAACTAACTTTTTCGAAAAAACCTAATTTATACCAAAACTAACTTTTTCGAAAAAACCTAACTTATACCAAAATTAACTTTTTCGAAAAAACCTAACTTATACCAAAACTAACTTTTTCTAAAAAACCTAACTTATACCAAAACTAACTTTTTCTCAAAAACCTAACTTATACCAAAACTAACTTTTTCTAAAAAACCTTACTTTTTCGAAAAAACCTAACTTTTACCAAAACTAACTTTTTCGAAAAAACCTAACTTATACCAAAACTAACTTTTTCTAAAAAACCTTACTTTTTCGAAAAAACCTAACTTTTACCAAAACTAACTTTTTCGAAAAAACCTAACTTATACCAAAACTAACTTTTTCTTAAAAACCTAACTTCTACCAAAACTAACTTTTTCGAAAAAACCTAACTTATACCAAAACTAACTTTTTCGAAAAAACCTAACTTATACCAAAACTAACTTTTTCGAAAAAACCTAACTTATACCAAAATTAACTTTTTCGAAAAAACCTAACTTATACCAAAACTAACTTTTTCTAAAAAACCTAACTTATACCAAAACTAACTTTTTCGAAAAAACCTAACTTTTACCAAAACTAACTTTTTCGAAAAAACCTAACTTTTTCTTAAAAACCTAACTTATACCAAAACTAACTTTTTCGAAAAAACCTAACTTATACCAAAACTAACATTTTCGAAAAAACCTAACTTATACCAAAACTAACTTTTTCTAAAAAACCTAACTTATACCAAAACTAACTTTTTCTAAAAAACCTAACTTATACCAAAACTAACTTTTTCATAAAAACCTAACTTATACCAAAACTAACTTTTTCGAAAAAACCTAACTTATACCAAAACTAACTTTTTCTAAAAAACCTAACTTATACCAAAACTAACTTTTTCTAAAAAACCTTACTTTTTCGAAAAAACCTAACTTTTACCAAAACTAACTTTTTCGAAAAAACCTAACTTATACCAAAACTAACTTTTTCTAAAAAACCTAACTTATACCAAAACTAACTTTTTCTAAAAAACCTAACTTATACCAAAACTAACTTTTTCGAAAAAACCTAACTTATACCAAAACTAACTTTTTCGAAAAAACCTAACTTATACCAAAACTAACTTTTTCTTAAAAACCTAACTTATACCAAAACTAACTTTTTCTCAAAAACCTAACTTATACCAAAACTAACTTTTTCGAAAAAACCTAACTTATACCAAAACTAACTTTTTCGAAAAAACCTAACTTATACCAAAACTAACTTTTTCTTAAAAACCTAACTTATACCAAAACTAACTTTTTCGAAAAAACCTAACTTATACCAAAACTAACTTTTTCTTAAAAACCTAACTTATACCAAAACTAACTTTTTCTAAAAAAACCTAACTTATACCAAAACTAACTTTTTCGAAAAAACCTAATTTATACCAAAACTAACTTTTTCGAAAAAACCTAACTTATACCAAAATTAACTTTTTCGAAAAAACCTAACTTATACCAAAACTAACTTTTTCTAAAAAACCTAACTTATACCAAAACTAACTTTTTCTCAAAAACCTAACTTATACCAAAACTAACTTTTTCTAAAAAACCTTACTTTTTCGAAAAAACCTAACTTTTACCAAAACTAACTTTTTCGAAAAAACCTTACTTATACCAAAACTAACTTTTTCTAAAAAACCTTACTTTTTCGAAAAAACCTAACTTTTACCAAAACTAACTTTTTCGAAAAAACCTAACTTATACCAAAACTAACTTTTTCTAAAAAACCTAACTTATACCAAAACTAACTTTTTCTAAAAAACCTAACTTATACCAAAACTAACTTTTTCGAAAAAACCTAACTTATACCAAAACTAACTTTTTCTTAAAAACCTAACTTCTACCAAAACTAACTTTTTCGAAAAAACCTAACTTATACCAAAACTAACTTTTTCGAAAAAACCTAACTTATACCAAAACTAACTTTTTCGAAAAAACCTAACTTATACCAAAATTAACTTTTTCTAAAAAACCTAACTTATACCAAAACTAACTTTTTCGAAAAAACCTAACTTATACCAAAACTAACTTTTTCTTAAAAACCTAACTTCTACCAAAACTAACTTTTTCGAAAAAACCTAACTTATACCAAAACTAACTTTTTCGAAAAAACCTAACTTATACCAAAACTAACTTTTTCGAAAAAACCTAACTTATACCAAAATTAACTTTTTCGAAAAAACCTAACTTATACCAAAACTAACTTTTTCTAAAAAACCTAACTTATACCAAAACTAACTTTTTCGAAAAAACCTAACTTTTACCAAAACTAACTTTTTCGAAAAAACCTAACTTTTTCTTAAAAACCTAACTTATACCAAAACTAACTTTTTCGAAAAAACCTAACTTATACCAAAACTAACATTTTCGAAAAAACCTAACTTATACCAAAACTAACTTTTTCTAAAAAACCTAACTTATACCAAAACTAACTTTTTCTAAAAAACCTAACTTATACCAAAACTAACTTTTTCATAAAAACCTAACTTATACCAAAACTAACTTTTTCGAAAAAACCTAACTTAGACCAAAACTAACTTTTTCTAAAAAACCTAACTTATACCAAAACTAACTTTTTCTAAAAAACCTTACTTTTTCGAAAAAACCTAACTTTTACCAAAACTAACTTTTTCGAAAAAACCTAACTTATACCAAAACTAACTTTTTCTAAAAAACCTAACTTATACCAAAACTAACTTCTTCGAAAAAACCTAACTTATACCAAAACTAACTTTTTCTTAAAAACCTAACTTCTACCAAAACTAACTTTTTCGAAAAAACCTAACTTATACCAAAACTAACTTTTTCGAAAAAACCTAACTTATACCAAAACTAACTTTTTCTTAAAAACCTAACTTATACCAAAACTAACTTTTTCGAAAAAACCTAACTTTTTCTTAAAAACCTAACTTATACCAAAACTCAC
>NW_026045238.1:0-28228 GCF_943734845.2 Anopheles funestus | reverse complement strand
CAACCCGTCCGGTTGTTCCGTGGTTGCAGATCAACGATCACGTTGATCCGGTTCGAAGGACCAAATTGTAGGGTACGGCCTACTCCGGGAGTTTATGTGGGGAAAGGAGTCAAGAAGTGGTCGATGGACATGCCAACAGACCACCTTGAGGGAGAGTGGAAGGGAGGCCAAGAGTAATCGATGGACAAGCCAACAGATTAAACCTGGTGGGAAGGGAAGGGATATCAAAAAACTACAGTTCTTAAAAACTGTGTATGGAGCTGAATTAGTATAAGAATAATACTAACTCAATACGTTTGGAAGATAAACTTAACTTCAGTATATTTCACATTGGGTTCACATTAGCCCTCGACGTGGTTCGTTTGCGATGTTCAGATAGACGAACATTTTACTCCTAGGACAAAACTAACATTTTCCGGTAGATGGAGCTACCGTTCTTCTTTATCCCTCTTTGTCCTAACTAATCTACTGTCCCCTAGATGGCGTTACGTGATCGCGGAATGCCTATCTTCGTTTCCAACATTAGGTTTTTGAGAAAAAGTTAGTTTCGGTATAAGTTAGGTTTTTTAGAAAAAGTTAGTTTTGGTATAAGTTAGGTTTTTAAGAAAAAGTTAGTTTTGGTATAAGTTAGGTTTTTTCGAAAAAGTTAGTTTTGGTATAAGTTAGGTTTTTAAGAAAAAGTTAGTTTTGGTATAAGTTAGGTTTTTTCGAAAAAGTAAGGTTTTTAAGAAAAAGTTAGTTTTGGTATAAGTTAGGTTTTTAAGAAAAAGTTAGGTTTTTAAGAAAAAGTTAATTTTGGTATAAGTTAGGTTTTTGAGAAAAAGTTAGGTTTTTTCGAAAAAGTTAGTTTTGGTATAAGTTAGGTTTTTTAGAATAAGTTAGTTTTGGTAAAAGTTAGGTTTTTTCGAAAAAGTTAATTTTGGTATAAGTTAGGTTTTTTCGAAAAAGTAAGGTTTTTAAGAAAAAGTTAGTTTTGGTATAAGTTAGGTTTTTAAGAAAAAGTTAGGTTTTTAAGAAATAGTTAATTTTGGTATAAGTTAGGTTTTTAAGAAAAAGTTAGGTTTTTAAGAAAAAGTTAGTTTTGGTATAAGTTAGGTTTTTTCGAAAAAGTTAGGTTTTTAAGAAATAGTTAATTTAAGTATAAGTTAGGTTTTTAAGAAAAAGTTAGGTTTTTAAGAAAAAGTTAGTTTTGGTATAAGTTAGGTTTTTTCGAAAAAGTTAGTTTTGGTATAAGTTAGGTTTTTGAGAAAAAGTTAGTTTTGGTATAAGTTAGGTTTTTTCGAAAAAGTTAGTTTTGGTATAAGTTAGGTTTTTTCGAAAAAGTTAGTTTTGGTATAAATTAGGTTTTTTCGAAAAAGTTAGTTTTGGTATAAGTTAGGTTTTTTCGAAAAAGTTAGTTTTGGTATAAGTTAGGTTTTTTCGAAAAAGTAAGGTTTTTAAGAAAAAGTTAGTTTTGGTATAAGTTAGGTTTTTAAGAAAAAGTTAGGTTTTTAAGAAATAGTTAATTTTGGTATAAGTTAGGTTTTTAAGAAAAAGTTAGGTTTTTAAGAAAAAGTTAATTTTGGTATAAGTTAGGTTTTTGAGAAAAAGTTAGGTTTTTTCGAAAAAGTTAGTTTTGGTATAAGTTAGGTTTTTTCGAAAAAGTTAGTTTTGGTATAAGTTAGGTTTTTTCGAAAAAGTTAGTTTTGGTATAAGTTAGGTTTTTTCGAAAAAGTTAGTTTCGGTATAAGTTAGGTTTTTTCGAAAAAGTTAGTTTTGGTATAAGTTAGGTTTTTGAGAAAAAGTTAGTTTCGGTATAAGTTAGGTTTTTTAGAAAAAGTTAGTTTTGGTATAAGTTAGGTTTTTTCGAAAAAGTTAGTTTTGGTATAAATTAGGTTTTTTCGAAAAAGTTAGTTTTGGTATAAGTTAGGTTTTTTCGAAAAAGTTAGTTTTGGTATAAGTTAGGTTTTTTCGAAAAAGTAAGGTTTTTAAGAAAAAGTTAGTTTTGGTATAAGTTAGGTTTTTAAGAAAATGTTAGGTTTTTAAGAAAAAGTTAATTTTGGTATAAGTTAGGTTTTTAAGAAAAAGTTAGGTTTTTAAGAAAAAGTTAATTTTGGTATAAGTTAGGTTTTTGAGAAAAAGTTAGGTTTTTTCGAAAAAGTTAGTTTTGGTATAAGTTAGGTTTTTTCGAAAAAGTTAGTTTTGGTATAAGTTAGGTTTTTTCGAAAAAGTTAGTTTCGGTATAAGTTAGGTTTTTTCGAAAAAGTTAGTTTTGGTATAAGTTAGGTTTTTGAGAAAAAGTTAGTTTTGGTATAAGTTAGGTTTTTTAGAAAAAGTTAGTTTTGGTATAAGTTAGGTTTTTAAGAAAAAGTTAGTTTTGGTATAAGTTAGGTTTTTTCGAAAAAGTTAGTTTTGGTATAAGTTAGGTTTTTAAGAAAAAGTTAGTTTTGGTATAAATTAGGTTTTTTCGAAAAAGTTAGTTTTGGTATAAGTTAGGTTTTTTCGAAAAAGTTAGTTTTGGTATAAGTTAGGTTTTTTCGAAAAAGTAAGGTTTTTAAGAAAAAGTTAGTTTTGGTATAAGTTAGGTTTTTAAGAAAAAGTTAGGTTTTTAAGAAAAAGTTAATTTTGGTATAAGTTAGGTTTTTAAGAAAAAGTTAGGTTTTTAAGAAAAAGTTAATTTTGGTATAAGTTAGGTTTTTGAGAAAAAGTTAGGTTTTTTCGAAAAAGTTAGTTTTGGTATAAGTTAGGTTTTTTAGAATAAGTTAGTTTTGGTAAAAGTTAGGTTTTTTCGAAAAAGTTAATTTTGGTATAAGTTAGGTTTTTTCGAAAAAGTTAGTTTTGGTATAAGTTAGGTTTTTAAGAAAAAGTTAGGTTTTTAAGAAAAAGTTAATATTGGTATAAGTTAGGTTTTTAAGAAAAAGTTAGGTTTTTAAGAAAAAGTTAATTTTGGTATAAGTTAGGTTTTTGAGAAAAAGTTAGGTTTTTTCGAAAAAGTTAGTTTTGGTATAAGTTAGGTTTTTTCGAAAAAGTTAGTTTTGGTATAAGTTAGGTTTTTTCGAAAAAGTTAGTTTCGGTATAAGTTAGGTTTTTTCGAAAAAGTTAGTTTTGGTATAAGTTAGGTTTTTGAGAAAAAGTTAGTTTTGGTATAAGTTAGGTTTTTTAGAAAAAGTTAGTTTTGGTATAAGTTAGGTTTTTAAGAAAAAGTTAGTTTTGGTATAAGTTAGGTTTTTTCGAAAAAGTTAGTTTTGGTATAAGTTAGGTTTTTTCGAAAAAGTTAGTTTTGGTATAAATTAGGTTTTTTCGAAAAAGTTAGTTTTGGTATAAGTTAGGTTTTTTCGAAAAAGTTAGTTTTGGTATAAGTTAGGTTTTTTCGAAAAAGTAAGGTTTTTAAGAAAAAGTTAGTTTTGGTATAAGTTAGGTTTTTAAGAAAAAGTTAGGTTTTTAAGAAAAAGTTAATTTTGGTATAAGTTAGGTTTTTAAGAAAAAGTTAGGTTTTTAAGAAAAAGTTAATTTTGGTATAAGTTAGGTTTTTGAGAAAAAGTTAGGTTTTTTCGAAAAAGTTAGTTTTGGTATAAGTTAGGTTTTTTAGAATAAGTTAGTTTTGGTAAAAGTTAGGTTTTTTCGAAAAAGTTAATTTTGGTATAAGTTAGGTTTTTTCGAAAAAGTAAGGTTTTTAAGAAAAAGTTAGTTTTGGTATAAGTTAGGTTTTTTCGAAAAAGTTAGTTTTGGTATAAGTTAGGTTTTTGAGAAAAAGTTAGTTTTGGTATAAGTTAGGTTTTTTCGAAAAAGTTAGTTTTGGTATAAGTTAGGTTTTTTCGAAAAAGTTAGTTTTGGTATAAATTAGGTTTTTTCGAAAAAGTTAGTTTTGGTATAAGTTAGGTTTTTTCGAAAAAGTTAGTTTTGGTATAAGTTAGGTTTTTTCGAAAAAGTAAGGTTTTTAAGAAAAAGTTAGTTTTGGTATAAGTTAGGTTTTTAAGAAAAAGTTAGGTTTTTAAGAAAAAGTTAATTTTGGTATAAGTTAGGTTTTTAAGAAAAAGTTAGGTTTTTAAGAAAAAGTTAATTTTGGTATAAGTTAGGTTTTTGAGAAAAAGTTAGGTTTTTTCGAAAAAGTTAGTTTTGGTATAAGTTAGGTTTTTTCGAAAAAGTTAGTTTTGGTATAAGTTAGGTTTTTTAGAAAAAGTTAGTTTTGGTATAAGTTAGGTTTTTTCGAAAAAGTTAGTTTTGGTATAAGTTAGGTTTTTAAGAAAAAGTTAGGTTTTTTCGAAAAAGTTAGTTTTGGTATAAGTTAGGTTTTTATGAAAAAGTTAGGTTTTTTCGAAAAAGTTAGTTTTGGTAAAAGTTAGGTTTTTTCGAAAAAGTGAGGTTTTTTAGAAAAAGTTAGTTTTGGTATAAGTTAGGTTTTTTCGAAAAAGTTAGTTTCGGTATAAGTTAGGTTTTTTCGAAAAAGTTAGTTTTGGTATAAGTTAGGTTTTTGAGAAAAAGTTAGTTTTGGTATAAGTTAGGTTTTTTAGAAAAAGTTAGTATTGGTATAAGTTAGGTTTTTAAGAGAAAGTTAGTTTTGGTATAAGTTAGGTTTTTTCGAAAAAGTTAGTTTTGGTATAAGTTAGGTTTTTATGAAAAAGTTAGTTTTGGTATAAGTTAGGTTTTTTCGAAAAAGTTAGGTTTTTTCGAAAAAGTTAGTTTTGGTATAAGTTAGGTTTTTTCGAAAAAGTTAGTTTTGGTATAAGTTAGGTTTTTTCGAAAAAGTTAGTTTTGGTATAAGTTAGGTTTTTTCGAAAAAGTTAGTTTTGGTATAAGTTAGGTTTTGTCGAAAAAGTTAGTTTTGGTATAAATTAGGTTTTTTCGAAAAAGTTAGTATTGGTATAAGTTAGGTTTTTAAGAAAAAGTTAGTTTTGGTATAAGTTAGGTTTTTGAGAAAAAGTTAGGTTTTTTAGAATAAGTTAGTTTTGGTAAAAGTTAGGTTTTTTCGAAAAAGTTAGTTTTGGTATAAGTTAGGTTTTTTAGAAAAAGTTAGTTTTGGTATAAGTTAGGTTTTTTCGAAAAAGTTAGTTTTGGTATAAGTTAGGTTTTTTCGAAAAAGTTAGTTTTGGTATAAGTTAGGTTTTTGAGAAAAAGTTAGTTTTGGTATAAGTTAGGTTTTTTCGAAAAAGTTAGTTTTGGTATAAGTTAGGTTTTTTCGAAAAAGTTAGTTTTGGTATAAGTTAGGTTTTTTCGAAAAAGTTAGTTTTGGTATAAGTTAGGTTTTTGAGAAAAAGTTAGTTTTGGTATAAGTTAGGTTTTTTCGAAAAAGTTAGTTTTGGTATAAGTTAGGTTTTTTCGAAAAAGTTAGTTTT
The DNA here is from genome assembly GCF_943734845.2 of Anopheles funestus. Classification (NCBI taxonomy): domain Eukaryota; kingdom Metazoa; phylum Arthropoda; class Insecta; order Diptera; family Culicidae; genus Anopheles; species Anopheles funestus. The sequence continues at coordinate 22,916 of NW_026045238.1, read as the reverse complement.
GGTATAAGTTAGGTTTTTTCGAAAAAGTTAGTTTTGGTATAAGTTAGGTTTTTTCGAAAAAGTTAGTTTTGGTATAAGTTAGGTTTTTTCGAAAAAGTTAGTTTTGGTATAAGTTAGGATTTTTCGAAAAAGTTAGTTTTGGTATAAGTTAGGTTTTTTAGAAAAAGTTAGTTTTGGTATAAGTTAGGTTTTTTAGAAAAAGTTAGTTTTGGTAAAAGTTAGGTTTTTTAGAAAAAGTGAGTTTTGGTATAAGTTAGGTTTTTTCGAAAAAGTTAGTTTTTTTATAAGTTAGGTTTTTTCGAAAAAGTTAGTTTTGGTAAAAGTTAGGTTTTTTCGAAAAAGTTAGGTTTTTTCGAAAAAGTTAGGTTTTTTCGAAAAAGTTAGTTTTGGTATAAGTTAGGTTTTTATGAAAAAGTTAGGTTTTTTCGAAAAAGTTAGTTTTGGTAAAAGTTAGGTTTTTTCGAAAAAGTGAGGTTTTTTAGAAAAAGTTAGTTTTGGTATAAGTTAGGTTTTTTCGAAAAAGTTAGTTTCGGTATAAGTTAGGTTTTTTCGAAAAAGTTAGTTTTGGTATAAGTTAGGTTTTTGAGAAAAAGTTAGTTTTGGTATAAGTTAGGTTTTTTAGAAAAAGTTAGTATTGGTATAAGTTAGGTTTTTAAGAAAAAGTTAGTTTTGGTATAAGTTAGGTTTTTGAGAAAAAGTTAGGTTTTTTAGAATAAGTTAGTTTTGGTAAAAGTTAGGTTTTTTCGAAAAAGTTAGTTTTGGTATAAGTAAGGTTTTTTAGAAAAAGTTAGTTTTGGTATAAGTTAGGTTTTTTCGAAAAAGTTAGTTTTGGTATAAGTTAGGTTTTTTCGAAAAAGTTAGTTTTGGTATAAGTTAGGTTTTTGAGAAAAAGTTAGTTTTGGTATAAGTTAGGTTTTTTCGAAAAAGTTAGTTTTGGTATAAGTTAGGTTTTTTCGAAAAAGTTAGTTTTGGTATAAGTTAGGTTTTTTTCGAAAAAGTTAGTTTTGGTATAAGTTAGGTTTTTGAGAAAAAGTTAGTTTTGGTATAAGTTAGGTTTTTTCGAAAAAGTTAGTTTTGGTATAAGTTAGGTTTTTTCGAAAAAGTTAGTTTTGGTATAAGTTAGGTTTTTTCGAAAAAGTTAGTTTTGGTATAAGTTAGGTTTTTTCGAAAAAGTTAGTTTTGGTATAAGTTAGGTTTTTTCGAAAAAGTTAGTTTTGGTATAAGTTAGGTTTTTTCGAAAAAGTTAGTTTTGGTATAAGTTAGGTTTTTAAGAAAAAGTTAGTTTTGGTATAAGTTAGGTTTTTTCGAAAAAGTTAGTTTTGGTATAAGTTAGGATTTTTCGAAAAAGTTAGTTTTGGTATAAGTTAGGTTTTTTAGAAAAAGTTAGTTTTGGTATAAGTTAGGTTTTTTAGAAAAAGTTAGTTTTGGTAAAAGTTAGGTTTTTTAGAAAAAGTGAGTTTTGGTATAAGTTAGGTTTTTTCGAAAAAGTTAGTTTTTTTATAAGTTAGGTTTTTTCGAAAAAGTTAGTTTTGGTAAAAGTTAGGTTTTTTCGAAAAAGTTAGGTTTTTTCGAAAAAGTTAGGTTTTTTCGAAAAAGTTAGTTTTGGTATAAGTTAGGTTTTTATGAAAAAGTTAGTTTTGGTATAAGTTAGGTTTTTTTGAAAAAGTTAGTTTTGGTATAAGTTAGGTTTTTATGAAAAACGTTAGGTTTTTTCGAAAAAGTTAGTTTTGGTAAAAGTTAGGTTTTTTCGAAAAAGTAAGGTTTTTTAGAAAAAGTTAGTTTTGGTATAAGTTAGGTTTTTTCGAAAAAGTTAGTTTCGGTATAAGTTAGGTTTTTTCGAAAAAGTTAGTTTTGGTATAAGTTAGGTTTTTGAGAAAAAGGTAGTTTTGGTATAAGTTAGGTTTTTTCGAAAAAGTTAGTTTTGGTATAAATTAGGTTTTTTCGAAAAAGTTAGTTTTGGTATAAGTTAGGTTTTTTCGAAAAAGTTAGTTTTGGTATAAGTTAGGTTTTTTCGAAAAAGTAAGGTTTTTAAGAAAAAGTTAGTTTTGGTATAAGTTAGGTTTTTAAGAAAAAGTTAGTTTTGGTATAAGTTAGGTTTTTTATGAAAAAGTTAGGTTTTTAAGAAAAAGTTAATTTTGGTATAAGTTAGGTTTTTAAGAAAAAGTTAGGTTTTTTAGAATAAGTTAGTTTTGGTAAAAGTTAGGTTTTTTCGAAAAAGTTAATTTTGGTATAAGTTAGGTTTTTTCGAAAAAGTAAGGTTTTTAAGAAAAAGTTAGTTTTGGTATAAGTTAGGTTTTTAAGAAAAAGTTAGGTTTTTTCGAAAAAGTTAGTTTTGGTATAAGTTAGGTTTTTTATGAAAAAGTTAGGTTTTTTCGAAAAAGTTAGTTTTGGTAAAAGTTAGGATTTTTCGAAAAAGTAAGGTTTTTAAGAAAAAGTTAGTTTTGGTATAAGTTAGGTTTTTATGAAAAAGTTAGGTTTTTTCGAAAAAGTTAGTTTTGGTATAAGTTAGGTTTTTATGAAAAAGTTAGTTTTGGTATAAGTTAGGTTTTTTAGAAAAAGTTAGTTTTGGTATAAGTTAGGTTTTTTCGAAAAAGTTAGTTTTGGTATAAGTTAGGTTTTTAAGAAAAAGTTAGATTTTTAAGAAAAAGTTATTTTTTTAAGAAAAAGTTAGTTTTGGTATAAGTTAGGTTTTTGAGAAAAAGTTAGGTTTTTTCGAAAAAGTTAGTTTTGGTATAAGTTAGGTTTTTTCAAAAAAGTTAGTTTTGGTATAAGTTAGGTTTTTTAGAAAAAGTTAGGTTTTTTAGAAAAAGTGAGTTTTGGTATAAGTTAGGTTTTTTCGAAAAAGTTAGTTTTTTTATAAGTTAGGTTTTTTCGAAAAAGTTAGTTTTGGTAAAAGTTAGGTTTTTTCGAAAAAGTTAGGTTTTTTCGAAAAAGTTAGTTTTGGTATAAGTTAGGTTTTTTAGAAAAAGTTAGTTTTGGTAAAAGTTAGGTTTTTTAGAAAAAGTTAGGTTTTTTAGAAAAAGTTAGTTTTGGTATAAGTTAGGTTTTTTAGAAAAAGTTAGGTTTTTTCGAAAAAGTTAGTTTTGGTATAAGTTAGGTTTTTTCGAAAAAGTTAGTTTTGGTATAAGTTAGGTTTTTTCGAAAAAGTTAGTTTTGGTATAAGATAGGTTTTTTTAGAAAAAGTTAGTTTTGGTATAAGTTAGGTTTTTAAGAAAAAGTTAGTTTTGGTATAAGTTAGGTTTTTTCGAAAAAGTTAGTTTTGGTATAAGTTAGGTTTTTATGAAAAAGTTAGGTTTTTTCGAAAAAGTTAGTTTTGGTATAAGTTAGGTTTTTATGAAAAAGTTAGTTTTGGTATAAGTTAGGTTTTTTCGAAAAAGTTAGTTTTGGTATAAGTTAGGTTTTTTAGAAAAAGCTAGTTTTGGTATAAGTTAGGTTTTTTCGAAAAAGTAAGGTTTTTAAGAAAAAGTTAGTTTTGGTATAAGTTAGGTTTTTTCGAAAAAGTTAGTTTCGGTATAAGTTAGGTTTTTTCGAAAAAGTTAGTTTTGGTATAAGTTAGGTTTTTAAGAAAAAGTTAGTTTTGGTAAAAGTTAGGTTTTTTCGAAAAAGTTAGTTTTGGTATAAGTTAGGTTTTTAAGAAAAAGTTAGTTTTGGTATAAGTAAGGTTTTTTCGAAAAAGTTAGTTTTGGTATAAGTTAGGTTTTTAAGAAAAAGTTAGTTTTGGTATAAGTTTGGTTTTTAAGAAAAAGTGAGTTTTGGTATAAGTTAGGTTTTTTCGAAAAAGTTAGTTTTGGTATAAGTTAGGTTTTTTCGAAAAAGTTAGTTTGGGTATAAGTTAGGTTTTTAAGAAAAAGTTAGTTTTGGTATAAGTTAGGTTTTTTCGAAAAAGTTAGTTTTGGTATAAGTTAGGTTTTTTAGAAAAAGTTAGTTTTGGTATAAGTTAGGTTTTTTTCGAAAAAGTTAGTTTTGGTATAAGTTAGGTTTTTTAGAAAAAGTTAGTTTTGGTAAAAGTTAGGTTTTTTAGAAAAAGTTAGGTTTTTTCGAAAAAGTTAGTATTGGTATAAGTAAGGTTTTTTCGAAAAAGTTAGTTTTGGTATAAGTTAGGTTTTTAAGAAAAAGTTAGTTTTGGTATAAGTTAGGTTTTTTTCGAAAAAGTTAGTTTTGGTATAAGTTAGGTTTTTTAGAAAAAGTTAGTTTTGGTAAAAGTTAGGTTTTTTAGAAAAAGTTAGGTTTTTTCGAAAAAGTTAGTTTTGGTATAAGTTAGGTTTTTAAGAAAAAGTTAGTTTTGGTATAAGTTAGGTTTTTTCGAAAAAGTTAGTTTTGGTATAAGTTAGGTTTTTAAGAAAAAGTTAGATTTTTAAGAAAAAGTTATTTTTTTAAGAAAAAGTTAGTTTTGGTATAAGTTAGGTTTTTGAGAAAAAGTTAGGTTTTTTCGAAAAAGTTAGTTTTGGTATAAGTTAGGTTTTTATGAAAAAGTTAGGTTTTTTCGAAAAAGTTAGGTTTTTTAGAAAAAGTTAGTTTTGGTATAAGTTAGGTTTTTTCGAAAAAGTTAGTTTTGGTATAAGTTAGGTTTTTTCGAAAAAGTTAGTTTTGGTATAAGTTAGGTTTTTTCGAAAAAGTTAGTTTTGGTATAAGTTAGGTTTTTTAGAAAAAGTTAGTTTTGGTATAAGTTAGGTTTTTTCGAAAAAGTTAGTTTTGGTATAAGTTAGGTTTTTTAGAAAAAGTTAGTTTTGGTAAAAGTTAGGTTTTTTAGAAAAAGTTAGGTTTTTTAGAAAAAGTGAGTTTTGGTATAAGTTAGGTTTTTTCGAAAAAGTTAGTTTTTTTATAAGTTAGGTTTTTTCGAAAAAGTTAGTTTTGGTATAAGTTAGGTTTTTAAGAAAAAGTTAGTTTTGGTATAAGTTGGGTTTTTTCTTAAAAGTTAGTTTTGGTATAAGTTAGGTTTTTAAGAAAAAGTTAGTTTTGGTATAAGTTAGGTTTTTTCGAAAAAGTTAGTTTTGGTATTAGTTAGGTTTTTAAGAAAAAGTTAGTTTTGGTATAAGTTAGGTTTTTTCGAAAAAGTTAGTTTTGGTATAAGTTAGGTTTTTATGAAAAAGTTAGGTTTTTTCGAAAAAGTTAGTTTTGGTATAAGTTAGGTTTTTTTAGAAAAAGTTAGTTTTGGTATAAGTTAGGTTTTTAAGAATAAGTTAGTTTTGGTATAAGTTAGGTTTTTAAGAAAAAGTTAGTTTTGGTATAAGTTAGGTTTTTTCGAAAAAGTTAGTTTTGGTATAAGTTAGGTTTTTAAGAAAAAGTTAGATTTTTAAGAAAAAGTTATTTTTTTAAGAAAAAGTTAGTTTTGGTATAAGTTAGGTTTTTTCGAAAAAGTTAGGTTTTTAAGAAAAAGTTAGTTTTGGTATAAGTTAGGTTTTTAAGAAAAAGTTAGTTTTGGTATAAGTTAGGTTTTTTAGAAAAAGTTAGTTTTGGTATAAGTTAGGTTTTTTCGAAAAAGTTAGTTTTGGTATAAGTTGGGTTTTTTCTTAAAAGTTAGTTTTGGTATAAGTTAGGTTTTTAAGAAAAAGTTAGTTTTGGTATAAGTTAGGTTTTTAAGAAAAAGTTAGTTTTGGTATAAGTTAGGTTTTTATGAAAAAGTTAGGTTTTTTCGAAAAAGTTAGTTTTGGTAAAAGTTAGGTTTTTAAGAAAAAGTTAGTTTTGGTATAAGTTAGGTTTTTTCGAAAAAGTTAGTTTTGGTATAAGTTAGGTTTTTATGAAAAAGTTAGGTTTTTTCGAAAAAGTTAGTTTTGGTAAAAGTTAGGTTTTTTCGAAAAAGTAAGGTTTTTTAGAAAAAGTTAGTTTTGGTATAAGTTAGGTTTTTTAGAAAAAGTTAGTTTTGGTAAAAGTTAGGTTTTTTAGAAAAAGTTAGGTTTTTTAGAAAAAGTGAGTTTTGGTATAAGTTAGGTTTTTTCGAAAAAGTTAGTTTTTTTATAAGTTAGGTTTTTTCGAAAAAGTTAGTTTTGGTATAAGTTAGGTTTTTAAGAAAAAGTTAGTTTTGGTATAAGTTGGGTTTTTTCTTAAAAGTTAGTTTTGGTATAAGTTAGGTTTTTAAGAAAAAGTTAGTTTTGGTATAAGTTAGGTTTTTTCGAAAAAGTTAGTTTTGGTATTAGTTAGGTTTTTAAGAAAAAGTTAGTTTTGGTATAAGTTAGGTTTTTTCGAAAAAGTTAGTTTTGGTATAAGTTAGGTTTTTATGAAAAAGTTAGGTTTTTTCGAAAAAGTTAGTTTTGGTATAAGTTAGGTTTTTTCGAAAAAGTTAGTTTTGGTATAAGTTAGGTTTTTAAGAAAAAGTTAGGTTTTTAAGAAAAAGTTAGTTTTGGTATAAGTTAGGTTTTTAAGAAAAAGTTAGTTTTGGTATAAGTTAGGTTTTTTCGAAAAAGTTAGTTTTGGTATAAGTTAGGTTTTTAAGAAAAAGTTAGATTTTTAAGAAAAAGTTATTTTTTTAAGAAAAAGTTAGTTTTGGTATAAGTTAGGTTTTTTCGAAAAAGTTAGGTTTTTAAGAAAAAGTTAGTTTTGGTATAAGTTAGGTTTTTAAGAAAAAGTTAGTTTTGGTATAAGTTAGGTTTTTTAGAAAAAGTTAGTTTTGGTATAAGTTAGGTTTTTTCGAAAAAGTTAGTTTTGGTATAAGTTGGGTTTTTTCTTAAAAGTTAGTTTTGGTATAAGTTAGGTTTTTAAGAAAAAGTTAGTTTTGGTATAAGTTAGGTTTTTAAGAAAAAGTTAGTTTTGGTATAAGTTAGGTTTTTATGAAAAAGTTAGGTTTTTTCGAAAAAGTTAGTTTTGGTAAAAGTTAGGTTTTTAAGAAAAAGTTAGTTTTGGTATAAGTTAGGTTTTTTCGAAAAAGTTAGTTTTGGTATAAGTTAGGTTTTTATGAAAAAGTTAGGTTTTTTCGAAAAAGTTAGTTTTGGTAAAAGTTAGGTTTTTTCGAAAAAGTAAGGTTTTTTAGAAAAAGTTAGTTTTGGTATAAGTTAGGTTTTTTCGAAAAAGTTAGTTTTGGTATAAGTTAGGTTTTTTCGAAAAAGTTAGTTTTGGTATAAGTTAGGTTTTTTAGAAAAAGTTAGTTTTGGTATAAGTTAGGTTTTTATGAAAAAGTTAGGTTTTTTCGAAAAAGTTAGTTTTGGTAAAAGTTAGGTTTTTAAGAAAAAGTTAGTTTTGGTATAAGTTAGGTTTTTTCGAAAAAGTTAGTTTTGGTATAAGTTAGGTTTTTATGAAAAAGTTAGTTTTTTTCGAAAAAGTTAGTTTTGGTAAAAGTTAGGTTTTTTCGAAAAAGTAAGGTTTTTTAGAAAAAGTTAGTTTTGGTATAAGTTAGGTTTTTTCGAAAAAGTTAGTTTTGGTATAAGTTAGGTTTTTAAGAAAAAGTTAGTTTTGGTATAAGTTAGGTTTTTAAGAAAAAGTTAGGTTTTTAAGAAAAAGTTAGTTTTGGTATAAGTTAGGTTTTTGAGAAAAAGTTAGGTTTTTTATAATAAGTTAGTTTTGGTAAAAGTTAGGTTTTTTAGAAAAAGTTAGGTTTTTTCGAAAAAGTTAGTTTTGGTATAAGTTAGGGTTTTTCAAAAAAGTTAGTTTTGGTATAAGTTAGGTTTTTGAGAAAAAGTTAGGTTTTTAAGAAAAAGTTAGTTTTGGTAAAAGTTAGGTTTTTTCGAAAAAGTTAGGTTTTTTAGAAAAAGTTAGTTTTGGTATAAGTTAGGTTTTTTCGAAAAAGTTAGTTTTGGTATAAGTTAGGTTTTTTCGAAAAAGTTAGGTTTTTTAGAAAAAGTTAGTTTTGGTAAAAGTTAGGTTTTTTCGAAAAAATTAGTTTTTTTAAAAGTTAGGTTTTGTCGAAAAAGTAAGGTTTTTTCGAAAAAGTTAGTTTTGGTATAAGTTAGGTTTTTTCGAAAAAGTTAGTTTTGGTATAAGTTAGGTTTTTTAGAAAAAGTTAGTTTTGGTATAAGTTAGGTTTTTTAGAAAAAGTTAGGTTTTTTCGAAAAAGTTAGTTTTGGTATAAGTTAGGTTTTTTCGAAAAAGTTAGTTTTGGTATAAGTTAGGTTTTTTCGAAAAAGTTAGGTTTTTTCGAAAAAGTTAGTTTTGGTAAAAGTTAGGTTTTTTCGAAAAAGTTAGTTTTGGTATAAGTTAGGTTTTTTCGAAAAAGTTAGTTTTGGTATAAGTTAGGTTTTTTCGAAAAAGTTAGTTTTGGTATAAGTTAGGTTTTTTCGAAAAAGTTAGGTTTTTTAGAAAAAGTTAGTTTTGGTAAAAGTTAGGTTTTTTCGAAAAAATTAGTTTTTTTAAAAGTTAGGTTTTGTCGAAAAAGTAAGGTTTTTTCGAAAAAGTTAGTTTTGGTAAAAGTTAGGTTTTTAAGAAAAAGTTAGTTTTGGTATAAGTTAGGTTTTTTCGAAAAAGTTAGTTTTGGTATAAGTTGGGTTTTTTCTTAAAAGTTAGTTTTGGTATAAGTTAGGTTTTTAAGAAAAAGTTAGTTTTGGTATAAGTTAGGTTTTTTCGAAAAAGTTAGTTTTGGTATAAGTTAGGTTTTTAATAAAAAGTTAGTTTTGGTATAAGTTAGGTTTTTTCGAAAAAGTTAGTTTTGGTATAAGTTGGGTTTTTTCTTAAAAGTTAGTTTTGGTATAAGTTAGGTTTTTAAGAAAAAGTTAGTTTTGGTATAAGTTAGGTTTTTTCGAAAAAGTTAGTTTTGGTATAAGTTAGGTTTTTAAGAAAAAGTTAGTTTTGGTATAAGTTAGGTTTTTTCGAAAAAGTTAGTTTTGGTATAAGTTAGGTTTTTTCGAAAAAGTTAGTTTTGGTATAAATTAGGTTTTTTCGAAAAAGTTAGTTTTGGTATAAGTTAGGTTTTTTAGAAAAAGTTAGTTTTGGTATAAGTTAGGTTTTTAAGAAAAAGTTAGGTTTTTAAGAAAAAGTTAGTTTTGGTATAAGTTAGGTTTTTGAGAAAAAGTTAGGTTTTTTATAATAAGTTAGTTTTGGTAAAAGTTAGGTTTTTTAGAAAAAGTTAGGTTTTTTCGAAAAAGTTAGTTTTGGTATAAGTTAGGTTTTTTCAAAAAAGTTAGTTTTGGTATAAGTTAGGTTTTTGAGAAAAAGTTAGGTTTTTTAAGAAAAAGTTAGTTTTGGTAAAAGTTAGGTTTTTTCGAAAAAGTTAGGTTTTTTAGAAAAAGTTAGTTTTGGTATCAGTTAGGTTTTTAAGAAAAAGTTAGTTTTGGTATAAGTTAGGTTTTTTCGAAAAAGTTAGGTTTTTTAGAAAAAGTTAGTTTTGGTAAAAGTTAGGTTTTTTCGAAAAAATTAGTTTTTTTAAAAGTTAGGTTTTGTCGAAAAAGTAAGGTTTTTTCGAAAAAGTTAGTTTTGGTATAAGTTAGGTTTTTTCGAAAAAGTTAGTTTTGGTATAAGTTAGGTTTTTTAGAAAAAGTTAGTTTTGGTATAAGTTAGGTTTTTTAGAAAAAGTTAGGTTTTTTCGAAAAAGTTAGTTTTGGTATAAGTTAGGTTTTTTCGAAAAAGTTAGTTTTGGTATAAGTTAGGTTTTTTCGAAAAAGTTAGGTTTTTTCGAAAAAGTTAGTTTTAGTAAAAGTTAGGTTTTTTCGAAAAAGTTAGTTTTGGTATAAGTTAGGTTTTTTCGAAAAAGTTAGTTTTGGTATAAGTTAGGTTTTTTAGAAAAAGTTAGTTTTGGTATAAGTTAAGTTTTTATGAAAAAGTTAGTTTTGGTATAAGTTAGGTTTTTTAGAAAAAGTTAGTTTTGGTATAAGTTAGGTTTTTAAGAAAAAGTTAGGTTTTTAAGAAAAAGTTAGTTTTGGTATAAGTTAGGTTTTTGAGAAAAAGTTAGGTTTTTTATAATAAGTTAGTTTTGGTAAAAGTTAGGTTTTTTAGAAAAAGTTAGGTTTTTTCGAAAAAGTTAGTTTTGGTATAAGTTAGGTTTTTTCAAAAAAGTTAGTTTTGGTATAAGTTAGGTTTTTGAGAAAAAGTTAGGTTTTTAAGAAAAAGTTAGTTTTGGTAAAAGTTAGGTTTTTTCGAAAAAGTTAGGTTTTTTAGAAAAAGTTAGTTTTGGTATCAGTTAGGTTTTTAAGAAAAAGTTAGTTTTGGTATAAGTTAGGTTTTTTCGAAAAAGTTAGGTTTTTTAGAAAAAGTTAGTTTTGGTAAAAGTTAGGTTTTTTCGAAAAAATTAGTTTTTTTAAAAGTTAGGTTTTGTCGAAAAAGTAAGGTTTTTTCGAAAAAGTTAGTTTTGGTATAAGTTAGGTTTTTTCGAAAAAGTTAGTTTTGGTATAAGTTAGGTTTTTTAGAAAAAGTTAGTTTTGGTATAAGTTAGGTTTTTTAGAAAAAGTTAGGTTTTTTCGAAAAAGTTAGTTTTGGTATAAGTTAGGTTTTTTCGAAAAAGTTAGTTTTGGTATAAGTTAGGTTTTTTCGAAAAAGTTAGGTTTTTTCGAAAAAGTTAGTTTTAGTAAAAGTTAGGTTTTTTCGAAAAAGTTAGTTTTGGTATAAGTTAGGTTTTTTCGAAAAAGTTAGTTTTGGTATAAGTTAGGTTTTTTAGAAAAAGTTAGTTTTGGTATAAGTTAAGTTTTTATGAAAAAGTTAGGTTTTTTCGAAAAAGTTAGTTTTGGTAAAAGTTAGGTTTTTAAGAAAAAGTTAGTTTTGGTATAAGTTAGGTTTTTTCGAAAAAGTTAGTTTTGGTATAAGTTGGGTTTTTTCTTAAAAGTTAGTTTTGGTATAAGTTAGGTTTTTAAGAAAAAGTTAGTTTTGGTATAAGTTAGGTTTTTTCGAAAAAGTTAGTTTTGGTATAAGTTAGGTTTTTAAGAAAAAGTTAGTTTTGGTATAAGTTAGGTTTTTTCGAAAAAGTTAGTTTTGGTATAAGTTAGGTTTTTTCGAAAAAGTTAGTTTTGGTATAAATTAGGTTTTTTCGAAAAAGTTATTTTTGGTATAAGTAAGGTTTTTAAGAAAAAGTTAGTTTTGGTATAAGTTAGGTTTTTTCGAAAAAGTTAGTTTTGGTATAAGTTAGGTTTTTTCGAAAAAGTTAGTTTTGGTATAAATTAGGTTTTTTCGAAAAAGTTAGTTTTGGTATAAGTTAGGTTTTTTTAGAAAAAGTTAGGTTTTTTAGAAAAAGTTAGTTTTGGTATAAGTTAGGTTTTTTCAAAAAAGTTAGTTTTGGTATAAGTTAGGTTTTTGAGAAAAAGTTAGGTTTTTAAGAAAAAGTTAGTTTTGGTAAAAGTTAGGTTTTTTCGAAAAAGTTAGGTTTTTTAGAAAAAGTTAGTTTTGGTATAAGTTAGGTTTTTTCGAAAAAGTTAGTTTTGGTATAAGTTAGGTTTTTTCGAAAAAGTTAGTTTTGGTATAAGTTAGGTTTTTAAGAAAAAGTTAGTTTTGGTATAAGTTAGGTTTTTGAGAAAAAGTTAGGTTTTTAAGAAAAAGTTAGTTTTGGTAAAAGTTAGGTTTTTTCGAAAAAGTAAGGTTTTTTCGAAAAAGTTAGGTTTTTTAGAAAAAGTTAGTTTTGGTATAAGTTAGGTTTTTCAGAAAAAGTTAGTTTTGGTATAAGTTAGGTTTTTTAGAAAAAGTTAGGTTTTTTCGAAAAAGTTAGTTTTGGTATAAGTTAGGTTTTTTCGAAAAAGTTAGTTTTGGTATAAGTTAGGTTTTTTCGAAAAAGTTAGGTTTTTTCGAAAAAGTTAGTTTTGGTAAAAGTTAGGTTTTTTCGAAAAAGTTAGTTTTGGTATAAGTTAGGTTTTTTCGAAAAAGTTAGTTTTGGTATAAGTTAGGTTTTTTAGAAAAAGTTAGTTTTGGTATAAGTTAAGTTTTTATGAAAAAGTTAGGTTTTTTCGAAAAAGTTAGTTTTGGTAAAAGTTAGGTTTTTAAGAAAAAGTTAGTTTTGGTATAAGTTAGGTTTTTTCGAAAAAGTTAGTTTTGGTATAAGTTGGGTTTTTTCTTAAAAGTTAGTTTTGGTATAAGTTAGGTTTTTAAGAAAAAGTTAGTTTTGGTATAAGTTAGGTTTTTTCGAAAAAGTTAGTTTTGGTATAAGTTAGGTTTTTAAGAAAAAGTTAGTTTTGGTATAAGTTAGGTTTTTTCGAAAAAGTTAGTTTTGGTATAAATTAGGTTTTTTCGAAAAAGTTAGTTTTGGTATAAGTTAGGTTTTTTCGAAAAAGTTAGTTTTGGTATAAGTTAGGTTTTTTCGAAAAAGTTAGTTTTGGTATAAGTTAGGTTTTTTTAGAAAAAGTTAGTTTTGGTATAAGTTAGGTTTTTGAGAAAAAGTTAGTTTTGGTATAAGTTAGGTTTTTTCGAAAAAGTTAGTTTTGGTATAAGTTAGGTTTTTTCGAAAAAGTTAGTTTTGGTATAAGTTAGGTTTTTTAGAAAAAGTTAGTTTTGGTATAAGTTAGGTTTTTTAGAAAAAGTTAGTTTTGGTATAAGTTAGGTTTTTTCGAAAAAGTTAGTTTTGGTATAAATTAGGTTTTTTCGAAAAAGTTAGTTTTGGTATAAGTTAGGTTTTTTCGAAAAAGTAAGGTTTTTTAGAAAAAGTTAGTTTTGGTATAAGTTAGGTTTTTTAGAAAAAGTTAGTTTTGGTAAAAGTTAGGTTTTCTAGAAAAAGTTAGGTTTTTTAGAAAAAGTGAGTTTTGGTATAAGTTAGGTTTTTTCGAAAAAGTTAGTTTTTTTATAAGTTAGGTTTTTTCGAAAAAGTTAGTTTTGGTATGAGTTAGGTTTTTTCGAAAAAGTTAGTTTTGGTATAAGTTAGGTTTTTAAGAAAAAGTTAGTTTTTATATAAGTTAGGTTTTTAAGAAAAAGTTAGTTTTGGTATAAGTTAGGTTTTTTCGAAAAAGTTAGTTTTGGTATAAGTTAGGTTTTTTCGAAAAAGTTAGTTTTGGTAAAAGTAAGGTTTTTTCGAAAAAGTTAGTTTTGGTATAAGTTAGGTTTTTTCGAAAAAGTTAGTTTTGGTAAAAGTAAGGTTTTTTAGAAAAAGTTAGTTTTGGTATAAGTTAGGTTTTTTCGAAAAAGTTAGTTTTGGTATAAGTTAGGTTTTTAAGAAAAAGTTAGTTTTGGTATAAGTTAGGTTTTTAAGAAAAAGTTAGTTTTGGTATAAGTTAGGTTTTTTCGAAAAAGTTAGTTTTGGTATAAGTTAGGTTTTTTCGAAAAAGTTAGTTTTGGTAAAAGTTAGGTTTTTAAGAAAAAGTTAGTTTTGGTATAAGTTAGGTTTTTTCGAAAAAATTAGTTTTGGTATAAGTTAGGTTTTTATGAAAAAGTTAGGTTTTTTCGAAAAAGTTAGTTTTGGTAAAAGTTAGGTTTTTTCGAAAAAGTAAGGTTTTTTAGAAAAAGTTAGTTTTGGTATAAGTTAGGTTTTTAAGAAAAAGTTAGTTTTGGTATAAGTTAGGTTTTTTCGAAAAAGTTAGTTTTGGTATAAGTTAGGTTTTTATGAAAAAGTTAGGTTTTTTCGAAAAAGTTAGTTTTGGTATAAGTTAGGTTTTTGAGAAAAAGTTAGTTTTGGTATAAGTTAGGTTTTTTCGAAAAAGTTAGTTTTGGTATAAGTTAGGTTTTTTCGAAAAAGTTAGTTTTGGTATAAGTTAGGTTTTTTCGAAAAAGTTAGTTTTGGTATAAGTTAGGTTTTTAAGAAAAAGTTAGTTTTGGTATAAGTTAGGTTTTTAAGAAAAAGTTAGTTTTGGTATAAGTTAGGTTTTTTCGAAAAAGTTAGTTTTGGTATAAGTTAGGTTTTTAAGAAAAAGTTAGTTTTGGTATAAGTTAGGTTTTTTCGAAAAAGTTAGTTTTGGTATAAGTTAGGTTTTTTCGAAAAAGTTAGTTTTGGTATAAGTTAGGTTTTTAAGAAAAAGTTAGTTTTGGTATAAGTTAGGTTTTTTCGAAAAAGTTAGTTTTGGTATAAGTTAGGTTTTTTCGAAAAAGTTAGTTTTGGTATAAGTTAGGTTTTTTAGAAAAAGTTAGTTTTGGTATAAGTTAGGTTTTTTAGAAAAAGTTAGTTTTGGTAAAAGTTAGGTTTTTTCGAAAAAGTATGGTTTTTTAGAAAAAGTTAGTTTTGGTATAAGTTAGGTTTTTTCGAAAAAGTTAGTTTTGGTATAAGTTAGGTTTTTTCGAAAAAGTTAGTTTTGGTATAAGTTAGGTTTTTATGAAAAAGTTAGGTTTTTTTGAAAAAGTTAGTTTTGGTATAAGTTAGGTTTTTAAGAAAAAGTTAGTTTTGGTATAAGTTAGGTTTTTTCGAAAAAGTTAGTTTTGGTATAAGTTAGGTTTTTTAGAAAAAGTTAGTTTTGGTATAAGTTAGGTTTTTAAGAAAAAGTTAGTTTTGGTATAAGTTAGGTTTTTTAGAAAAAGTTAGTTTTGGTATAAGTTGGGTTTTTTCTTAAAAGTTAGTTTTGGTATAAGTTAGGTTTTTTAGAAAAAGTTAATTTTGGTATAAGTTAGGTTTTTTCGAAAAAGTTAGTTTTGGTATAAGTTGGGTTTTTTCTTAAAAGTTAGTTTTGGTATAAGTTAGGTTTTTAAGAAAAAGTTAGTTTTGGTATAAGTTAGGTTTTTTCGAAAAAGTTAGTTTTGGTATAAGTTAGGTTTTTAAGAAAAAGTTAGTTTTGGTATAAGTTAGGTTTTTTCGAAAAAGTTAGTTTTGGTATAAGTTAGGTTTTTTAGAAAAAGTTAGTTTTGGTATAAGTTAGGTTTTTTCGAAAAAGTTAGTTTTGGTATAAGTTGGGTTTTTTCTTAAAAGTTAGTTTTGGTATAAGTTAGGTTTTTAAGAAAAAGTTAGTTTTGGTATAAGTTAGGTTTTTAAAAAAAAGTTAGTTTTGGTATAAGTTAGGTTTTTATGAAAAAGTTAGGTTTTTTCGAAAAAGTTAGTTTTGGTAAAAGTTAGGTTTTTAAGAAAAAGTTAGTTTTGGTATAAGTTAGGTTTTTTCGAAAAAGTTAGTTTTGGTATAAGTTAGGTTTTTATGAAAAAGTTAGGTTTTTTCGAAAAAGTTAGTTTTGGTAAAAGTTAGGTTTTTTCGAAAAAGTAAGGTTTTTTAGAAAAAGTTAGTTTTGGTATAAGTTAGGTTTTTTAGAAAAAGTTAGTTTTGGTATAAGTTAGGTTTTTTCGAAAAAGTTAGTTTTGGTATAAGTTAGGTTTTTATGAAAAAGTTAGGTTTTTTCGAAAAAGTTAGTTTTGGTATAAGTTAGGTTTTTAAGAAAAAGTTAGTTTTGGTATAAGTTAGGTTTTTTCGAAAAAGTTAGTTTTGGTATAAGTTAGGTTTTTGAGAAAAAGTTAGTTTTGGTATAAGTTAGGTTTTTTAGAAAAAGTTAGTTTTGGTATAAGTTAGGTTTTTTCGAAAAAGTTAGTTTTGGTATAAGTTAGGTTTTTTCGAAAAAGTTAGTTTTGGTATAAATTAGGTTTTTTCGAAAAAGTTAGTTTTGGTATAAGTTAGGTTTTTTTAGAAAAAGTTAGTTTTGGTATAAGTTAGGTTTTTAAGAAAAAGTTAGTTTTGGTATAAGTTAGGTTTTTTCGAAAAAGTTAGTTTTGGTATAAGTTAGGTTTTTAAGAAAAAGTTAGTTTTGGTATAAGTTAGGTTTTTTCGAAAAAGTTAGTTTTGGTATAAGTTAGGTTTTTTCGAAAAAGTTAGTTTTGGTATAAGTTAGGTTTTTAAGAAAAAGTTAGTTTTGGTATAAGTTAGGTTTTTTCGAAAAAGTTAGTTTTGGTATAAGTTAGGTTTTTTCGAAAAAGTTAGTTTTGGTATAAGTTAGGTTTTTTAGAAAAAGTTAGTTTTGGTATAAGTTAGGTTTTTTAGAAAAAGTTAGTTTTGGTATAAGTTAGGTTTTTAAGAAAAAGTTAGTTTTGGTATAAGTTAGGTTTTTTCGAAAAAGTTAGTTTTGGTATAAGTTAGGTTTTTGAGAAAAAGTTAGTTTTGGTATAAGTTAGGTTTTTTCGAAAAAGTTAGTTTTGGTATAAGTTAGGTTTTTAAGAAAAAGTTAGTTTTGGTATAAGTTAGGTTTTTAAGAAAAAGTTAGTTTTGGTATAAGTTAGGTTTTTTCGAAAAAGTTAGTTTTGGTATAAGTTAGGTTGTTATTAAAAAGTTAGGTTTTTTCGAAAAAGTTAGTTTTGGTAAAAGTTAGGTTTTTAAGAAAAAGTTAGTTTTGGTATAAGTTAGGTTTTTAAGAAAAAGTTAGTTTTGGTATAAGTTAGGGTTTTTTCGAAAAAGTTAGTTTTGGTATAAGTTAGGTTTTTTAGAAAAAGTTAGTTTTGGTATAAGTTAGGTTTTTAAGAAAAAGTTAGTTTTGGTATAAGTTAGGTTTTTTTCGAAAAAGTTAGTTTTGGTATAAGTTAGGTTTTTATGAAAAAGTTAGGTTTTTTCGAAAAAGTTAGTTTTGGTATAAGTTAGGTTTTTAAGAAAAAGTTAGTTTTGGTATAAGTTAGGTTTTTTCGAAAAAGTTAGTTTTGGTATAAGTTAGGTTTTTTTAGAAAAAGTTAGTTTTGGTATAAGTTAGGTTTTTTAGAAAAAGTTAGTTTTGGTATAAGTAAGGTTTTTATGAAAAAGTTAGGTTTTTTCGAAAAAGTTAGTTTTGGTAAAAGTTAGGTTTTTAAGAAAAAGTTAGTTTTGGTATAAGTTAGGTTTTTTTAGAAAAAGTTAGTTTTGGTATAAGTTAGGTTTTTTCGAGAAAGTTAGTTTTGGTATAAGTTAGGTTTTTTCGAAAAAGTTAGTTTTGGTATAAGTTAGGTTTTTTCGAAAAAGTTAGTTTTGGTATAAGTTAGGTTTTTGAGAAAAAGTTAGTTTTGGTATAAGTTAGGTTTTTAAGAAAAAGTTAGTTTTGGTATAAGTTAGGTTTTTGAGAAAAAGTTAGTTTTGGTATAAGTTAGGTTTTTTCGAAAAAGTTAGTTTTGGTATAAATTAGGTTTTTTCGAAAAAGTTAGTTTTGGTATAAGTTAGGTTTTTATGAAAAAGTTAGGTTTTTTCGAAAAAGTTAGTTTTGGTATAAGTTAGGTTTTTAAGAAAAAGTTAGTTTTGGTATAAGTTAGGTTTTTTCGAAAAAGTTAGTTTTGGTATAAGTTAGGTTTTTGAGAAAAAGTTAGTTTTGGTATAAGTTAGGTTTTTTCGAAAAAGTAAGTTTTGGTATAAATTAGGTTTTTTCGAAAAAGTTAGTTTTGGTATAAGTTAGGTTTTTTCGAAAAAGTTAGTTTTGGTATAAGTTAGGTTTTTTCGAAAAAGTTAGTTTTGGTATAAATTAGGTTTTTTCGAAAAAGTTAGTATTGGTATAAGTAAGGTTTTTTCGAAAAAGTTAGTTTTGGTATAAGTTAGGTTTTTAAGAAAAAGTTAGTTTTGGTATAAGTTAGGTTTTTAAGAAAAAGTTAGTTTTGGTATAAGTTAGGTTTTTAAGAAAAAGTTAGTTTTGGTATAAGTTAGGTTTTTTAGAAAAAGTTAGTTTTGGTATAATTTAGGTTTTTTCGAAAAAGTAAGGTTTTTTAGAAAAAGTTAGTTTTGGTATAAGTTAGGTTTTTTAGAAAAAGTTAGTTTTGGTATAAGTTAGGTTTTTTCGAAAAAGTTAGTTTTGGTATAAGTTAGGTTTTTTCGAAAAAGTTAGTTTTGGTATAAGTTAGGTTTTTATGAAAAAGTTAGGTTTTTTCGAAAAAGTTAGTTTTGGTATAAGTTAGGTTTTTTCGAAAAAGTTAGTTTTGGTATAAGTTAGGTTTTTGAGAAAAAGTTAGTTTTGGTATAAGTTAGGTTTATTCGAAAAAGTTAGTTTTGGTATAATTTAGGTTTTTTCGAAAAAGTTAGTTTTGGTATAAATTAGGTTTTTTCGAAAAAGTTAGTTTTGGTATAAGTTAGGTTTTTTCGAAAAAGTTAGTTTTGGTATAAGTTAGGTTTTTATGAAAAAGTTAGGTTTTTTCGAAAAAGTTAGTTTTGGTATAAGTTAGGTTTTTAAGAAAAAGTTAGTTTTGGTATAAGTTAGGTTTTTTCGAAAAAGTTAGTTTTGGAATAAGTTAGGTTTTTTAGAAAAAGTTAGTTTTGGTATAAGTTAGGTTTTTAAGAAAAAGTTAGGTTTTTTCGAAAAAGTTAGTTTCGGTATAAGTTAGGTTTTTAAGAAAAAGTTAGTTTTGGTATAAGTTAGGTTTTTAAGAAAAAGTTAGTTTTGGTATAAGTTAGGTTTTTTTCGAAAAAGTTAGTTTTGGTATAAATTAGGTTTTTTCGAAAAAGTTAGTTTTGGTATAAGTTAGGTTTTTTAGAAAAAGTTAGTTTTGGTATAATTTAGGTTTTTTCGAAAAAGTAAGGTGTTTTAGAAAAAGTTAGTTTTGGTATAAGTTAGGTTTTTTCGAAAAAGTTAGTTTTGGTTTAAGTTAGGTTTTTAAGAAAAAGTTAGTTTTGGTATAAGTTAGGTTTTTTAGAAAAAGTTAGTTTTGGTATAAGTTAGGTTTTTAAGAAAAAGTTAGTTTTGGTATAAGTTAGGTTTTTAAGAAAAAGTTAGTTTTGGTATAAGTTAGGTTTTTTCGAAAAAGTTAGTTTTGGTATAAGTTAGGTTTTTGAGAAAAAGTTAGTTTTGGTATAAGTTAGGTTTTTTCGAAAAAGTTAGTTTTGGCATAAGTTAGGTTTTTTCGAAAAAGTTAGTTTTGGTATAAGTTAGGTTTTTAAGAAAAAGTTAGGTTTTTTCGAAAAAGTTAGTTTTGGTATAAGTTAGGTTTTTAAGAAAAAGTTAGTTTTGGTATAAGTTAGGTTTTTTCGAAAAAGTTAGTTTTGGAATAAGTTAGGTTTTTTAGAAAAAGTTAGTTTTGGTATAAGTTAGGTTTTTGAGAAAAAGTTAGTTTTGGTATAAGTTAGGTTTTTTAGAAAAAGTTAGTTTTGGTATAAGTTAGGTTTTTTCGAAAAAGTTAGTTTTGGTATAAGTTAGGTTTTTTCGAAAAAGTTAGTTTTGGTATAAATTAGGTTTTTTCTAAAAAGTTAGTTTTGGTATAAGTTAGGTTTTTTCGAAAAAGTTAGTTTTGGTATAAGTTAGGTTTTTTAGAAAAAGTTAGTTTTGGTATAAGTTAGGTTTTTTCGAAAAAGTTAGTTTTGGTTTAAGTTAGGTTTTTTCGAAAAAGTTAGTTTTGGTATAAATTAGGTTTTTTCGAAAAAGTTAGTTTTGGTATAAGTTAGGTTTTTTCGAAAAAGTTAGTTTTGGTATAAGTTAGGTTTTTAAGAAAAAGTTAGTTTTGGTATAAGTTAGGTTTTTTCGAAAAAGTTAGTTTTGGTATAAGTTAGGTTTTTATGAAAAAGTTAGGTTTTTTCGAAAAAGTTAGTTTTGGTATAAGTTAGGTTTTTATGAAAAAGTTAGTTTTGGTATAAGTTAGGTTTTTTCGAAAAAGTAAGTTTTGGTATAAGTTAGGTTTTTTAGAAAAAGTTAGTTTTGGTATAAGTTAGGTTTTTTAGAAAAAGTTAGTTTTGGTATAAGTTAGGTTTTTTAGAAAAAGTTAGTTTTGGTATAAGTTAGGTTTTTATGAAAAAGTTAGGTTTTTTCGAAAAAGTTAGTTTTGGTAAAAGTTAGGTTTTTTCGAAAAAGTAAGGTTTTTTAGAAAAAGTTAGTTTTGGTATAAATTAGGTTTTTTCGAAAAAGTTAGTTTTGGTATAAGTTAGGTTTTTAAGAAAAAGTTAGTTTTGGTATAAATTAGGTTTTTTCGAAAAAGTTAGTTTTGGTATAAGTTAGGTTTTTATGAAAAAGTTAGGTTTTTTCGAAAAAGTTAGTTTTGGTATAAGTTAGGTTTTTAAGAAAAAGTTAGTTTTGGTATAAGTTAGGTTTTTTCGAAAAAGTTAGTTTTGGTATAAGTTAGGTTTTTATGAAAAAGTTAGGTTTTTTCGAAAAAG
Organism: Anopheles funestus; assembly: GCF_943734845.2. Classification (NCBI taxonomy): domain Eukaryota; kingdom Metazoa; phylum Arthropoda; class Insecta; order Diptera; family Culicidae; genus Anopheles; species Anopheles funestus. Next base: position 3,165 of record NW_026045238.1, on the reverse strand, counting down.
TTAGTTTTGGTATAAGTTAGGTTTTTGAGAAAAAGTTAGTTTTGGTATAAGTTAGGTTTTTAAGAAAAAGTTAGTTTTGGTATAAGTTAGATTTTTGAGAAAAAGTTAGTTTTGGTATAAGTTAGGTTTTTTCGAAAAAGTTAGTTTTGGTATAAATTAGGTTTTTTCGAAAAAGTTAGTTTTGGTATAAGTTAGGTTTTTATGAAAAAGTTAGGTTTTTTCGAAAAAGTTAGTTTTGGTATAAGTTAGGTTTTTAAGAAAAAGTTAGTTTTGGTATAAGTTAGGTTTTTTCGAAAAAGTTAGTTTTGGTATAAGTTAGGTTTTTGAGAAAAAGTTAGTTTTGGTATAAGTTAGGTTTTTTCGAAAAAGTAAGTTTTGGTATAAATTAGGTTTTTTCGAAAAAGTTAGTTTTGGTATAAGTTAGGTTTTTTCGAAAAAGTTAGTTTTGGTATAAGTTAGGTTTTTTCGAAAAAGTTAGTTTTGGTATAAATTAGGTTTTTTCGAAAAAGTTAGTATTGGTATAAGTAAGGTTTTTTCGAAAAAGTTAGTTTTGGTATAAGTTAGGTTTTTAAGAAAAAGTTAGTTTTGGTATAAGTTAGGTTTTTAAGAAAAAGTTAGTTTTGGTATAAGTTAGGTTTTTAAGAAAAAGTTAGTTTTGGTATAAGTTAGGTTTTTTAGAAAAAGTTAGTTTTGGTATAATTTAGGTTTTTTCGAAAAAGTAAGGTTTTTTAGAAAAAGTTAGTTTTGGTATAAGTTAGGTTTTTTAGAAAAAGTTAGTTTTGGTATAAGTTAGGTTTTTTCGAAAAAGTTAGTTTTGGTATAAGTTAGGTTTTTTCGAAAAAGTTAGTTTTGGTATAAGTTAGGTTTTTATGAAAAAGTTAGGTTTTTTCGAAAAAGTTAGTTTTGGTATAAGTTAGGTTTTTTCGAAAAAGTTAGTTTTGGTATAAGTTAGGTTTTTGAGAAAAAGTTAGTTTTGGTATAAGTTAGGTTTATTCGAAAAAGTTAGTTTTGGTATAATTTAGGTTTTTTCGAAAAAGTTAGTTTTGGTATAAATTAGGTTTTTTCGAAAAAGTTAGTTTTGGTATAAGTTAGGTTTTTTCGAAAAAGTTAGTTTTGGTATAAGTTAGGTTTTTATGAAAAAGTTAGGTTTTTTCGAAAAAGTTAGTTTTGGTATAAGTTAGGTTTTTAAGAAAAAGTTAGTTTTGGTATAAGTTAGGTTTTTTCGAAAAAGTTAGTTTTGGAATAAGTTAGGTTTTTTAGAAAAAGTTAGTTTTGGTATAAGTTAGGTTTTTAAGAAAAAGTTAGGTTTTTTCGAAAAAGTTAGTTTTGGTATAAGTTAGGTTTTTAAGAAAAAGTTAGTTTTGGTATAAGTTAGGTTTTTAAGAAAAAGTTAGTTTTGGTATAAGTTAGGTTTTTTTCGAAAAAGTTAGTTTTGGTATAAATTAGGTTTTTTCGAAAAAGTTAGTTTTGGTATAAGTTAGGTTTTTTAGAAAAAGTTAGTTTTGGTATAATTTAGGTTTTTTCGAAAAAGTAAGGTGTTTTAGAAAAAGTTAGTTTTGGTATAAGTTAGGTTTTTTCGAAAAAGTTAGTTTTGGTTTAAGTTTGGTTTTTAAGAAAAAGTTAGTTTTGGTATAAGTTAGGTTTTTTAGAAAAAGTTAGTTTTGGTATAAGTTAGGTTTTTAAGAAAAAGTTAGTTTTGGTATAAGTTAGGTTTTTAAGAAAAAGTTAGTTTTGGTATAAGTTAGGTTTTTTCGAAAAAGTTAGTTTTGGTATAAGTTAGGTTTTTGAGAAAAAGTTAGTTTTGGTATAAGTTAGGTTTTTTCGAAAAAGTTAGTTTTGGCATAAGTTAGGTTTTTTCGAAAAAGTTAGTTTTGGTATAAGTTAGGTTTTTAAGAAAAAGTTAGGTTTTTTCGAAAAAGTTAGTTTTGGTATAAGTTAGGTTTTTAAGAAAAAGTTAGTTTTGGTATAAGTTAGGTTTTTTCGAAAAAGTTAGTTTTGGAATAAGTTAGGTTTTTTAGAAAAAGTTAGTTTTGGTATAAGTTAGGTTTTTGAGAAAAAGTTAGTTTTGGTATAAGTTAGGTTTTTTAGAAAAAGTTAGTTTTGGTATAAGTTAGGTTTTTTCGAAAAAGTTAGTTTTGGTATAAGTTAGGTTTTTTCGAAAAAGTTAGTTTTGGTATAAATTAGGTTTTTTCTAAAAAGTTAGTTTTGGTATAAGTTAGGTTTTTTCGAAAAAGTTAGTTTTGGTATAAGTTAGGTTTTTTAGAAAAAGTTAGTTTTGGTATAAGTTAGGTTTTTTCGAAAAAGTTAGTTTTGGTTTAAGTTAGGTTTTTTCGAAAAAGTTAGTTTTGGTATAAATTAGGTTTTTTCGAAAAAGTTAGTTTTGGTATAAGTTAGGTTTTTTCGAAAAAGTTAGTTTTGGTATAAGTTAGGTTTTTAAGAAAAAGTTAGTTTTGGTATAAGTTAGGTTTTTTCGAAAAAGTTAGTTTTGGTATAAGTTAGGTTTTTAAGAAAAAGTTAGTTTTGGTATAAATTAGGTTTTTTCGAAAAAGTTAGTTTTGGTATAAATTAGGTTTTTTCGAAAAAGTTAGTTTTGGTATAAGTTAGGTTTTTTCGAAAAAGTTAGTTTTGGTATAAGTTAGGTTTTTTCGAAAAAGTTAGTTTTGGTATAATTTAGGTTTTTTCGAAAAAGTTAGTTTTGGTATAAATTAGGTTTTTTCGAAAAAGTTAGTTTTGGTATAAGTTAGGTTTTTTCGAAAAAGTTAGTTTTGGTATAAGTTAGGTTTTTAAGAAAAAGTTAGTTTTGGTATAAATTAGGTTTTGTCGAAAAAGTTAGTTTTGGTATAAGTTAGGTTTTTTAGAAAAAGTTAGTTTTGGTATAAGTTAGGTTTTTTCGAAAAAGTTAGTTTTGGTATAAGTTAGGTTTTTTCGAAAAAGTTAGTTTTGGTATAATTTAGGTTTTTTCGAAAAAGTTAGTTTTGGTATAAGTTACGTTTTTTCGAAAAAGTTAGTTTTGGTATAAGTTAGGTTTTTTCGAAAAAGTTAGTTTTGGTATAAGTTAGGTTTTTATGAAAAAGTTAGGTTTTTTCGAAAAAGTTAGTTTTGGTATAAGTTAGGTTTTTTCGAAAAAGTTAGTTTTGGTATAAGTTAGGTTTTTTCGAAAAAGTT
>NW_026045237.1:0-30111 GCF_943734845.2 Anopheles funestus | reverse complement strand
AAAAGTTAGTTTTGGTATAAGTTAGGTTTTTTTCGAAAAAGTTAGTATTGGTATAAGTAAGGTTTTTTCGAAAAAGTTAGTTTTGGTATAAGTTAGGTTTTTAAGAAAAAGTTAGTTTTGGTATAAGTTAGGTGTTTAAGAAAAAGTTAGTTTTGGTATAAGTTAGGTTTTTTCGAAAAAGTTAGTTTTGTTATAAGTTAGGTTTTTGAGAAAAAGTTAGTTTTGGTATAAGTTAGGTTTTTTAGAAAAAGTTAGTTTTGGTATAATTTAGGTTTTTTCGAAAAAGTAAGGTTTTTTAGAAAAAGTTAGTTTTGGTATAAGTTAGGTTTTTTAGAAAAAGTTAGTTTTGGTATAAGTTAGGTTTTTTAGAAAAGTTAGTTTTGGTATAAGTTAGGTTTTTTCGAAAAAGTTAGTTTTGGTATAAGTTAGGTTTTTGAGAAAAAGTTAGTTTTGGTATAAGTTAGGTTTTTATGAAAAAGTTAGGTTTTTTTCGAAAAAGTTAGTTTTGGTATAAGTTAGGTTTTTAAGAAAAAGTTAGTTTTGGTATAAGTTAGGTTTTTCTGAAAAAGTTAGGTTTTTTCGAAAAAGTTAGTTTTGGTGAAAGTTAGGTTTTTTCGAAAAAGTAAGGTTTTTTAGAAAAAGTTAGTTTTGGTATAAGTTAGGTTTTTTCGAAAAAGTTAGTTTTGGTATAAGTTAGGTTTTTAAGAAAAAGTTAGTTTTGGTATAAGTTAGGTTTTTTCGAAAAAGTTAGTTTTGGTATAAGTTAGGTTTTTGAGAAAAAGTTAGTTTTGGTATAAGTTAGGTTTTTTAGAAAAAGTTAGTTTTGGTATAATTTAGGTTTTTTCGAAAAAGTAAGGTTTTTTAGAAAAAGTTAGTTTTGGTATAAGTTAGGTTTTTTCGAAAAAGTTAGTTTTTGGTATAAGTTAGGTTTTTTCGAAAAAGTTAGTTTTGGTATAAGTTAGGTTTTTTCGAAAAAGTTAGGTTTTTTCGAAAAGTTAGTTTTGGTAAAAGTTAGGTTTTTAAGAAAAAGTTAGTTTTGGTATAAGTTAGGTTTTTTCGAAAAAGTTAGTTTTGGTATAAGTTAGGTTTTTATGAAAAAGTTAGGTTTTTTCGAAAAAGTTAGTTTTGGTATAAGTTAGGTTTTTTCGAAAAAGTAAGGTTTTTTAGAAAAAGTTAGTTTTGGTATAAGTTGAGTTTTTTCGAAAAAGTTAGTTTTGGTATAAGTTAGGTTTTTTCGAAAAAGTTAGTTTTGGTATAAGTTAGGTTTTTATGAAAAAGTTAGGTTTTTTCGAAAAAGTTAGTTTTGGTATAAGTTAGGTTTTTTCGAAAAAGTAAGGTTTTTTAGAAAAAGTTAGTTTTGGTATAAGTTGAGTTTTTTCGAAAAAGTTAGTTTTGGTATAAGTTAGGTTTTTTCGAAAAAGTTAGTTTTGGTATAAGTTAGGTTTTTATGAAAAAGTTAGGTTTTTTCGAAAAAGTTAGTTTTGGTATAAGTTAGGTTTTTAAGAAAAAGTTAGTTTTGGTATAAGTTAGGTTTTTTCGAAAAAGTTAGTTTTGGTATAAGTTAGGTTTTTGAGAAAAAGTTAGTTTTGGTATAAGTTAGGTTTTTTAGAAAAAGTTAGTTTTGGTATAAGTTAGGTTTTTTCGAAAAAGTTAGTTTTGGTATAAGTTAGGTTTTTTCGAAAAAGTTAGTTTTGGTATAAGTTAGGTTTTTTTAGAAAAAGTTAGTTTTGGTATAAGTTAGGTTTTTGAGAAAAAGTTAGTTTTGGTATAAGTTAGGTTTTTGAGAAAAAGTTAGTTTTGGTATAAGTTAGGTTTTTAAGTAAAAGTTAGTTTTGGTATAAGTTAGGTTTTTTCGAAAAAGTTAGTTTTGGTATAAGTTAGGTTTTTTCGAAAAAGTTAGTTTTGGTATAAGTTAGGTTTTTAAGAAAAAGTTAGTTTTGGTATAAGTTAGGTTTTTTCGAAAAAGTTAGTTTTGGTATAAGTTAGGTTTTTTCGAAAAAGTTAGTTTTGGTATAAGTTAGGTTTTTTAGAAAAAGTTAGTTTTGGTATAAGTTAGGTTTTTTAGAAAAAGTTAGTTTTGGTATAAGTTAGGTTTTTTCGAAAAAGTTAGTTTTGGTAAAAGTTAGGTTTTTTCGAAAAAGTAAGGTTTTTTAGAAAAAGTTAGTTTTGGTATAAGTTAGGTTTTTTCGAAAAAGTTAGTTTTGGTATAAGTTAGGTTTTTTCGAAAAAGTTAGTTTTGGTATAAGTTAGGTTTTTATGAAAAAGTAAGGTTTTTTCGAAAAAGTTAGTTTTGGTATAAGTTAGGTTTTTTCGAAAAAGTTAGTTTTGGTATAAGTTAGGTTTTTTAGAAAAAGTTAGTTTTGGTATAAGTTAGGTTTTTTCGAAAAAGTTAGTTTTGGTATAAGTTAGGTTTTTTCGAAAAAGTTAGTTTTGGTATAAGTTAGGTTTTTTTAGAAAAAGTTAGTTTTGGTATAAGTTAGGTTTTTGAGAAAAAGTTAGTTTTGGTATAAGTTAGGTTTTTGAGAAAAAGTTAGTTTTGGTATAAGTTAGGTTTTTAAGTAAAAGTTAGTTTTGGTATAAGTTAGGTTTTTTCGAAAAAGTTAGTTTTGGTATAAGTTAGGTTTTTTCGAAAAAGTTAGTTTTGGTATAAGTTAGGTTTTTAAGTAAAAGTTAGTTTTGGTATAAGTTAGGTTTTTTCGAAAAAGTTAGTTTTGGTATAAGTTAGGTTTTTTCGAAAAAGTTAGTTTTGGTATAAGTTAGGTTTTTTAGAAAAAGTTAGTTTTGGTATAAGTTAGGTTTTTTAGAAAAAGTTAGTTTTGGTATAAGTTAGGTTTTTAAGAAAAAGTTAGTTTTTGTATAAGTTAGGTTTTTTCGAAAAAGTTAGTTTTGGTATAAGTTAGGTTTTTTCGAAAAAGTTAGTTTTGGTATAAGTTAGCTTTTTTCGAAAAAGTTAGTATTGGTATAAGTAAGGTTTTTTCGAAAAAGTTAGTTTTGGTATAAGTTAGGTTTTTATGAAAAAGTTAGGTTTTTTCGAAAAAGTTAGTTTTGGTATAAGTTAGGTTTTTAAGAAAAAGTTAGTTTTGGTATAAGTTAGGTTTTTAAGAAAAAGTTAGTTTTGGTATAAGTTAGGTTTTTTCGAAAAAGTTAGTTTTGGTATAAGTTAGGTTTTTTCGAAAAAGTTAGTTTTGGTATAAGTTAGGTTTTTTCGAAAAAGTTAGTTTTGGTATAAGTTAGGTTTTTATGAAAAATTTAGGTTTTTTCGAAAAAGTTAGTTTTGGTATAAGTTAGGTTTTTAAGAAAAAGTTAGTTTTGGTATAAGTTAGGTTTTTTCGAAAAAGTTAGTTTTGGTATAAGTTAGGTTTTTTCGAAAAAGTTAGTTTTGATATAAGTTAGGTTTTTAAGAAAAAGTTAGTTTTGGTATAAGTTAGGTTTTTTCGAAAAAGTTAGTTTTGGTATAAGTTAGGTTTTTTCGAAAAAGTTAGTTTTGGTATAAGTTAGGTTTTTAAGAAAAAGTTAGTTTTGGTATAAGTTAGGTTTTTAAGAAAAAGTTAGTTTTGGTATAAGTCAGGTTTTTTAGAAAAAGTTAGTTTTGGTATAAGTTAGGTTTTTTCGAAAAAGTTAGTTTTGGTATAAGTTAGGTTTTTAGAAAAAGTTAGTTTTGGTATAAGTTAGGTTTTTTCGAAAAAGTTAGTTTTGGTATAAGTTAGGTTTTTAAGAAAAAGTTAGTTTTGGTATAAGTTAGGTTTTTTCGAAAAAGTTAGTTTTGGTATAAGTTAGGTTTTTATGAAAAAGTTAGGTTTTTTCGAAAAAGTTAGTTTTGGTATAAGTTAGGTTTTTATGAAAAAGTTAGTTTTGGTATAAGTTAGGTTTTTTCGAAAAAGTTAGTTTTGGTATAAGTTAGGTTTTTATGAAAAAGTTAGGTTTTTTCGAAAAAGTTAGTTTTGGTATAAGTTAGGTTTTTATGAAAAAGTTAGTTTTGGTATAAGTTAGGTTTTTTCGAAAAAGTTAGTTTTGGTATAAATAAGGTTTTTTCGAAAAAGTTAGTTTTGGTATAAGTTAGGTTTTTTCGAAAAAGTTAGTTTTGGTATAAGTTAGGTTTTTTTAGAAAAAGTTAGTTTTGGTATAAGTTAGGTTTTTGAGAAAAAGTTAGTTTTGGTATAAGTTAGGTTTTTGAGAAAAAGTTAGTTTTGGTATAAGTTAGGTTTTTAAGTAAAAGTTAGTTTTGGTATAAGTTAGGTTTTTTCGAAAAAGTTAGTTTTGGTATAAGTTAGGTTTTTTCGAAAAAGTTAGTTTTGGTATAAGTTAGGTTTTTAAGAAAAAGTTAGTTTTGGTATAAGTTAGGTTTTTTCGAAAAAGTTAGTTTTGGTATAAGTTAGGTTTTTTCGAAAAAGTTAGTTTTGGTATAAGTTAGGTTTTTTAGAAAAAGTTAGTTTTGGTATAAGTTAGGTTTTTTAGAAAAAGTTAGTTTTGGTATAAGTTAGGTTTTTAAGAAAAAGTTAGTTTTTGTATAAGTTAGGTTTTTTCGAAAAAGTTAGTTTTGGTATAAGTTAGGTTTTTTCGAAAAAGTTAGTTTTGGTATAAGTTAGCTTTTTTCGAAAAAGTTAGTATTGGTATAAGTAAGGTTTTTTCGAAAAAGTTAGTTTTGGTATAAGTTAGGTTTTTATGAAAAAGTTATTTTTTTTCGAAAAAGTTAGTTTTGGTATAAGTTAGGTTTTTAAGAAAAAGTTAGTTTTGGTATAAGTTAGGTTTTTAAGAAAAAGTTAGTTTTGGTATAAGTTAGGTTTTTTCGAAAAAGTTAGTTTTGGTATAAGTTAGGTTTTTTCGAAAAAGTTAGTTTTGGTATAAGTTAGGTTTTTTCGAAAAAGTTAGTTTTGGTATAAGTTAGGTTTTTATGAAAAATTTAGGTTTTTTCGAAAAAGTTAGTTTTGGTATAAGTTAGGTTTTTAAGAAAAAGTTAGTTTTGGTATAAGTTAGGTTTTTTCGAAAAAGTTAGTTTTGGTATAAGTTAGGTTTTTTCGAAAAAGTTAGTTTTGATATAAGTTAGGTTTTTAAGAAAAAGTTAGTTTTGGTATAAGTTAGGTTTTTTCGAAAAAGTTAGTTTTGGTATAAGTTAGGTTTTTTCGAAAAAGTTAGTTTTGGTATAAGTTAGGTTTTTAAGAAAAAGTTAGTTTTGGTATAAGTTAGGTTTTTAAGAAAAAGTTAGTTTTGGTATAAGTCAGGTTTTTTAGAAAAAGTTAGTTTTGGTATAAGTTAGGTTTTTTCGAAAAAGTTAGTTTTGGTATAAGTTAGGTTTTTAGAAAAAGTTAGTTTTGGTATAAGTTAGGTTTTTTCGAAAAAGTTAGTTTTGGTATAAGTTAGGTTTTTAAGAAAAAGTTAGTTTTGGTATAAGTTAGGTTTTTTCGAAAAAGTTAGTTTTGGTATAAGTTAGGTTTTTATGAAAAAGTTAGGTTTTTTCGAAAAAGTTAGTTTTGGTATAAGTTAGGTTTTTTCGAAAAAGTTAGTTTTGGTATAAGTTAGGTTTTTTCGAAAAAGTTAGTTTTGGTATAAGTTAGGTTTTTATGAAAAAGTTAGGTTTTTTCGAAAAAGTTAGTTTTGGTATAAGTTAGGTTTTTATGAAAAAGTTAGTTTTGGTATAAGTTAGGTTTTTTCGAAAAAGTTAGTTTTGGTATAAATAAGGTTTTTTCGAAAAAGTTAGTTTTGGTATAAGTTAGGTTTTTTCGAAAAAGTTAGTTTTGGTATAAGTTAGGTTTTTAAGAAAAAGTTAGTTTTGGTATAAGTTAGGTTTTTTCGAAAAAGTTAGTTTTGGTATAAGTTAGGTTTTTATGAAAAAGTTAGGTTTTTTCGAAAAAGTTAGTTTTGGTAAAAGTTAGGTTTTTTCGAAAAAGTAAGGTTTTTTAGAAAAAGTTAGTTTTGGTATAAATTAGGTTTTTTCGAAAAAGTTAGTTTTGGTATAAGTTAGGTTTTTGAGAAAAAGTTAGTTTTGGTATAAGTTAGGTTTTTGAGAAAAAGTTAGTTTTGGTATAAGTTAGGTTTTTTCGGAAAAGTTAGTTTTGGTATAAATTAGGTTTTTTCGAAAAAGTTAGTTTTGGTATAAGTTAGGTTTTTTCGAAAAAGTTAGTTTTGGTATAAGTTAGGTTTTTTAGAAAAAGTTAGTTTTGGTATAAGTTAGGTTTTTGAGAAAAAGTTAGTTTTGGTATAAATTAGGTTTTTTCGAAAAAGTTAGTTTTGGTATAAGTTAGGTTTTTTCGAAAAAGTTAGTTTTGGTATAAGTTAGGTTTTTTCGAAAAAGTTAGTTTTGGTATAAGTTAGGTTTTTATGAAAAAGTTAGTTTTGGTATAAGTTAGGTTTTTATGAAAAAGTTAGGTTTTTTCGAAAAAGTTAGTTTTGGTATAAGTTAGGTTTTTATGAAAAAGTTAGGTTTTTTCGAAAAAGTTAGTTTTGGTATAAGTTAGGTTTTTATGAAAAAGTTAGTTTTGGTATAAGTTAGGTTTTTTCGAAAAAGTTAGTTTTGGTATAAGTTAGGTTTTTTAGAAAAAGTTAGGTTTTTAAGAAAAAGTTAATTTTGGTATAAGTTAGGTTTTTGAGAAAAAGCTAGGTTTTTTAGAATAAGTTAGTTTTGGTAAAAGTTAGGTTTTTTCGAAAAAGTTAGTTTTGGTATAAGTTAGGTTTTTTCGAAAAAGTTAGTTTTGGTATAAGTTAGGTTTTTATGAAAAAGTTAGGTTTTTTCGAAAAAGTTAGTTTTGGTAAAAGTTAGGTTTTTATGAAAAAGTTAGGTTTTTTCGAAAAAGTTAGTTTTGGTATAAGTTAGGTTTTTTCGAAAAAGTTAGTTTTGGTATAAGTTAGGTTTTTTAGAAAAAGTTAGTTTTGGTATAAGTTAGGTTTTTGAGAAAAAGTTAGTTTTGGTATAAATTAGGTTTTTTCGAAAAAGTTAGTTTTGGTATAAGTTAGGTTTTTTCGAAAAAGTTAGTTTTGGTATAAGTTAGGTTTTTTCGAAAAAGTTAATTTTGGTATAAGTTAGGTTTTTATGAAAAAGTTAGTTTTGGTATAAGTTAGGTTTTTATGAAAAAGTTAGGTTTTTTCGAAAAAGTTAGTTTTGGTATAAGTTAGGTTTTTATGAAAAAGTTAGGTTTTTTCGAAAAAGTTAGTTTTGGTATAAGTTAGGTTTTTATGAAAAAGTTAGTTTTGGTATAAGTTAGGTTTTTTCGAAAAAGTTAGTTTTGGTATAAGTTAGGTTTTTTAGAAAAAGTTAGGTTTTTAAGAAAAAGTTAATTTTGGTATAAGTTAGGTTTTTGAGAAAAAGCTAGGTTTTTTAGAATAAGTTAGTTTTGGTAAAAGTTAGGTTTTTTCGAAAAAGTTAGTTTTGGTATAAGTTAGGTTTTTTCGAAAAAGTTAGTTTTGGTAAAAGTTAGGTTTTTATGAAAAAGTTAGGTTTTTTCGAAAAAGTTAGTTTTGGTAAAAGTTAGGTTTTTATGAAAAAGTTAGGTTTTTTCGAAAAAGTTAGTTTTGGTATAAGTTAGGTTTTTATGAAAAAGTTAGTTTTGGTATAAGTTAGGTTTTTTCGAAAAAGTTAGTTTTGGTATAAGTTAGGTTTTTTAGAAAAAGTTAGTTTTGGTATAAGTTAGGTTTTTTAGAAAAAGTTAGTTTTGGTATAAGTTAGGTTTTTATGAAAAAGTTAGGTTTTTTCGAAAAAGTTAGTTTTGGTATAAGTTAGGTTTTTTTAGAAAAAGTTAGTTTTGGTAAAAGTTAGGTTTTTTCGAAAAAGTAAGGTTTTTTAGAAAAAGTTAGTTTTGGTATAAGTTAGGTTTTTTCGAAAAAGTTAGTTTTGGTATAAGTTAGGTTTTTATGAAAAAGTTAGTTTTGGTATAAATTAGGTTTTTTCGAAAAAGTTAGTTTTGGTATAAGTTAGGTTTTTTCGAAAAAGTTAGTTTTGGTATAAGTTAGGTTTTTATGAAAAAGTTAGGTTTTTTCGAAAAAGTTAGTTTTGGTATAAGTTAGGTTTTTATGAAAAAGTTAGTTTTGGTATAAGTTAAGTTTTTTCGAAAAAGTTAGTTTTGGTATAAATTAGGTTTTTTCGAAAAAGTTAGTTTTGGTATAAGTTAGGTTTTTTCGAAAAAGTTAGTTTTGGTATAAGTTAGGTTTTTAAGAAAAAGTTAGTTTTGGTATAAGTTAGGTTTTTTCGAAAAAGTTAGTTTTGGTATAAGTTAGGTTTTTATGAAAAAGTTAGTTTTGGTATAAGTTAGGTTTTTTCGAAAAAGTTAGTTTTGGTATAAGTTAGGTTTTTTAGAAAAAGTTAGTTTTGGTATAAGTTAGGTTTTTTAGAAAAAGTTAGTTTTGGTATAAGTTAGGTTTTTATGAAAAAGTTAGGTTTTTTCGAAAAAGTTAGTTTTGGTATAAGTTAGGTTTTTTCGAAAAAGTAAGGTTTTTTAGAAAAAGTTAGTTTTGGTATAAGTTAGGTTTTTTCGAAAAAGTTAGTTTTGGTATAAATTAGGTTTTTTCGAAAAAGTTAGTTTTGGTATAAGTTAGGTTTTTTAGAAAAAGTTAGTTTTGGTATAAGTTAGGTTTTTTCGAAAAAGTTAGTTTTGGTATAAGTTAGGTTTTTTCGAAAAAGTTAGTTTTGGTATAAGTTAGGTTTTTAAGAAAAAGTTAGTTTTGGTATAAGTTAGGTTTTTTCGAAAAAGTTAGTTTTGGTATAAATTAGGTTTTTTCGAAAAAGTTAGTTTTGGTATAAGTTAGGTTTTTTCGAAAAAGTTAGTTTTGGTATAAGTTAGGTTTTTTAGAAAAAGTTAGTTTTGGTATAAGTTAGGTTTTTGAGAAAAAGTTAGTTTTGGTATAAATTAGGTTTTTTCGAAAAATTTAGTTTTGGTATAAGTTAGGTTTTTTCGAAAAAGTTAGTTTTGGTATAAGTTAGGTTTTTTCGAAAAAGTTAGTTTTGGTATAAGTTAGGTTTTTATGAAAAAGTTAGTTTTGGTATAAGTTAGGTTTTTATGAAAAAGTTAGGTTTTTTCGAAAAAGTTAGTTTTGGTATAAGTTAGGTTTTTATGAAAAAGTTAGGTTTTTTCGAAAAAGTTAGTTTTGGTATAAGTTAGGTTTTTATGAAAAAGTTAGTTTTGGTATAAGTTAGGTTTTTTCGAAAAAGTTAGTTTTGGTTTAAGTTAGGTTTTTTAGAAAAAGTTAGGTTTTTAAGAAAAAGTTAATTTTGGTATAAGTTAGGTTTTTGAGAAAAAGCTAGGTTTTTTAGAATAAGTTAGTTTTGGTAAAAGTTAGGTTTTTTCGAAAAAGTTAGTTTTGGTATAAGTTAGGTTTTTTCGAAAAAGTTAGTTTTGGTATAAGTTAGGTTTTTATGAAAAAGTTAGGTTTTTTCGAAAAAGTTAGTTTTGGTAAAAGTTAGGTTTTTATGAAAAAGTTAGGTTTTTTCGAAAAAGTTATTTTTGGTATAAGTTAGGTTTTTTCGAAAAAGTTAGTTTTGGTATAAGTTAGGTTTTTTAGAAAAAGTTAGTTTTGGTATAAGTTAGGTTTTTTAGAAAAAGTTAGTTTTGGTATAAGTTAGGTTTTTGAGAAAAAGTTAGTTTTGGTATAAGTTAGGTTTTTATGAAAAAGTTAGGTTTTTTCGAAAAAGTTAGTTTTGGTAAAAGTTAGGTTTTTTCGAAAAAGTTAGGTTTTTTCGAAAAAGTTAGTTTTGGTATAAGTTAGGTTTTTTCGAAAAAGTTAGTTTTGGTATAAGTTAGGTTTTTTAGAAAAAGTTAGTTTTGGTATAAATTAGGTTTTTGAGAAAAAGTTAGTTTTGGTATAAATTAGGTTTTTTCGAAAAAGTTAGTTTTGGTATAAGTTAGGTTTTTTCGAAAAAGTTAGTTTTGGTATAAGTTAGGTTTTTTCGAAAAAGTTAGTTTTGGTATAAGTTAGGTTTTTATGAAAAAGTTAGGTTTTTTCGAAAAAGTTAGTTTTGGTATAAGTTAGGTTATTATGAAAAAGTTAGGTTTTTTCGAAAAAGTTAGTTTTGGTATAAGTTAGGTTTTTATGAAAAAGTTAGTTTTGGTATAAGTTAGGTTTTTTCAAAAAAGTTAGTTTTGGTATAAGTTAGGTTTTTTAGAAAAAGTTAGGTTTTTAAGAAAAAGTTAATTTTGGTATAAGTTAGGTTTTTGAGAAAAAGCTAGGTTTTTTAGAATAAGTTAGTTTTGGTAAAAGTTAGGTTTTTTCGAAAAAGTTAGTTTTGGTATAAGTTAGGTTTTTTCGAAAAAGTTAGTTTTGGTATAAGTTAGGTTTTTATGAAAAAGTTAGGTTTTTTCGAAAAAGTTAGTTTTGGTAAAAGTTAGGTTTTTATGAAAAAGTTAGGTTTTTTCGAAAAAGTTAGTTTTGGTATAAGTTAGGTTTTTATGAAAAAGTTAGTTTTGGTATAAGTTAGGTTTTTTCGAAAAAGTTAGTTTTGGTATAAGTTAGGTTTTTTAGAAAAAGTTAGTTTTGGTATAAGTTAGGTTTTTGAGAAAAAGTTAGTTTTGGTATAAGTTAGGTTTTTATGAAAAAGTTAGGTTTTTTCGAAAAAGTTAGTTTTGGTAAAAGTTAGGTTTTTTCGAAAAAGTAAGGTTTTTTAGAAAAAGTTAGTTTTGGTATAAGTTAGGTTTTTTCGAAAAAGTTAGTTTTGGTATAAGTTAGGTTTTTATGAAAAAGTTAGTTTTGGTATAAATTAGGTTTTTTCGAAAAAGTTAGTTTTGGTATAAGTTAGGTTTTTTCGAAAAAGTTAGTTTTGGTATAAGTTAGGTTTTTATGAAAAAGTTAGGTTTTTTCGAAAAAGTTAGTTTTGGTATAAGTTAGGTTTTTATGAAAAAGTTAGTTTTGGTATAAGTTAGGTTTTTTCGAAAAAGTTAGTTTTGGTATAAATTAGGTTTTTTCGAAAAAGTTAGTTTTGGTATAAGTTAGGTTTTTTCGAAAAAGTTAGTTTTGGTATAAGTTAGGTTTTTTCGAAAAAGTTAGTTTTGGTATAAGTTAGGTTTTTTCGAAAAAGTTAGTTTTGGTATAAGTTAGGATTTTATGAAAAAGTTAGTTTTTTTATAAGTTAGGTTTTATGAAAAAGTTAGGTTTTTTCGAAAAAGTTAGTTTTGGTATAAGTTAGGTTTTTTCGAAAAAGTTAGGTTTTTTAGAAAAAGTTAGTTTTGGTATAAGTTAGATTTTTAAAAAAAAATTAGTTTTGGTATAAGTTAGGTTTTTAAGAAAAAGTTAGTTTTGGTATAAGTTAGGTTTTTTCGAAAAAGTTAGTTTTGGTATAAGTTAGGTTTTTTCGAAAAAGTTAGTTTTGGTATAAGTTAGGTTTTTTCGAAAAAGTTAGTTTTGGTATAAGTTAGGTTTTTTAGAAAAAGTTAGTTTTGGTATAAGTTAGGTTTTTTAGAAAAAGTTAGTTTTGGTATAAGTTAGGTTTTTATGAAAAAGTTAGGTTTTTTCGAAAAAGTTAGTTTTGGTATAAGTTAGGTTTTTTCGAAAAAGTAAGGTTTTTTAGAAAAAGTTAGTTTTGGTATAAGTTAGGTTTTTTCGAAAAAGTTAGTTTTGGTATAAATTAGGTTTTTTCGAAAAAGTTAATTTTGGTATAAGTTAGGTTTTTTAGAAAAAGTTAGTTTTGGTATAAGTTAGGTTTTTTAGAAAAAGTTAGTTTTGGTATAAGTTAGGTTTTTTCGAAAAAGTTAGTTTTGGTATAAGTTAGGTTTTTAAGAAAAAGTTAGTTTTGGTATAAGTTAGGTTTTTTCGAAAAAGTTAGTTTTGGTATAAGTTAGGTTTTTAAGAAAAAGTTAGTTTTGATATAAATTAGGTTTTTTCGAAAAAGTTAGTTTTGGTATAAGTTAGGTTTTTCAGGAAAAGTTAGTTTTGGTATAAGTTAGGTTTTTATGAAAAAGTTAGGTTTTTTCGAAAAAGTTAGTTTTGGTATAAGTTAGGTTTTTTCGAAAAAGTTAGTTTTGGTATAAGTTAGGTTTTTTCGAAAAAGTGAGTTTTGGTATAAGTTAGGTTTTTATGAAAAAGTTAGTTTTTTTATAAGTTAGGTTTTATGAAAAAGTTAGGTTTTTTCGAAAAAGTTAGTTTTGGTAAAAGTTAGGTTTTTTCGAAAAAGTTAGGTTTTTTAGAAAAAGTTAGTTTTGGTATAAGTTAGGTTTTTTAGAAAAAGTTAGTTTTGGTATAAGTTAGGTTTTTAAGAAAAAGTTAGTTTTGGTATAAGTTAGGTTTTTTCGAAAAAGTTAGTTTTGGTATAAGTTAGGTTTTTTCGAAAAAGTTAGTTTTGGTATAAGTTAGGTTTTTTCGAAAAAGTTAGTTTTGGTATAAGTTAGGTTTTTTAGAAAAAGTTAGTTTTGGTATAAATTAGGTTTTTTCGAAAAAGTTAGTTTTGGTATAAGTTAGGTTTTTTCGAAAAAGTTAGTTTTGGTATAAGTTAGGTTTTTTAGAAAAAGTTAGTTTTGGTATAAGTTAGGTTTTTAAAAAAAAATTAGTTTTGGTATAAGTTAGGTTTTTTAGAAAAAATTAGTTTTGGTATAAGTTAGGTTTTTTAGAAAAAGTTAGTTTTGGTATAAGTTAGGTTTTTTCGAAAAAGTTAGTTTTGGTATAAGTTAGGTTTTTAAGAAAAAGTTAGTTTTGGTAAAAGTTAGGTTTTTGAGAAAAAGTTAGGATTTTCGAAAAAGTTAGTTTTGGTATAAGTTAGGTTTTTATAAAAAAGTTAGGTTTTTTCGAAAAAGTTAGTTTTGGTAAAAGTTAGGTTTTTTCGAAAAAGTAAGGTTTTTTAGAAAAAATTAGTTTTGGTATAAGTTAGGTTTTTTAGAAAAAGTTAGTTTTGGTATAAGTTAGGTTTTTTAGAAAAAGTTAGTTTTGGTATAAGTTAGGTTTTTAAGAAAAAGTTAGTTTTGGTATAAGTTAGGTTTTTTCGAAAAAGTTAGTTTTGGTATAAGTTAGGTTTTTTCGAAAAAGTTAGTTTTGGTATAAGTTAGATTTTTTCGAAAAAGTTAGTTTTGGTATAAGTTAGGTTTTTTAGAAAAAGTTAGTTTTGGTATAAATTAGGTTTTTTCGAAAAAGTTAGTTTTGGTATAAGTTAGGTTTTTTCGAAAAAGTTAGTTTTGGTATAAGTTAGGTTTTTTAGAAAAAATTAGTTTTGGTATAAGTTAGGTTTTTTAGAAAAAGTTAGTTTTGGTATAAGTTAGGTTTTTTCGAAAAAGTTAGTTTTGGTATAAGTTAGGTTTTTAAGAAAAAGTTAGTTTTGGTATAAATTAGGTTTTTTCGAAAAAGTTAGTTTTGGTATAAGTTAGGTTTTTATAAAAAAGTTAGGTTTTTTCGAAAAAGTTAGTTTTGGAAAAAGTTAGGTTTTTTCGAAAAAGTAAGGTTTTTTAGAAAAAATTAGTTTTGGTATAAGTTAGGTTTTTTAGAAAAAGTTAGTTATGGTATAAGTTAGGTTTTTTAGAAAAAGTTAGTTTTGGTATAAGTTAGGTTTTTTCGAAAAAGTTGGTTTTGGTATAAGTTAGGTTTTTAAGAAAAAGTTAGTTTTGGTATAAGTTAGGTTTTTTCGAAAAAGTTAGTTTTGGTATAAGTTAGGTTTTTTCGAAAAAGTTAGTTTTGGTATAAGTTAGATTTTTTCGAAAAAGTTAGTTTTGGTATAAGTTAGGTTTTTTAGAAAAAGTTAGTTTTGGTATAAATTAGGTTTTTTCGAAAAAGTTAGTTTTGGTATAAGTTAGGTTTTTAAGAAAAAGTTAGTTTTGGTATAAGTTAGGTTTTTATGAAAAAGTTAGTTTTGGTAAAAGTTAGGTTTTTTCGAAAAAGTTAGTTTTGGTATAAGTTAGGTTTTTTCGAAAAAGTTAGTTTTGGTATAAGTTAGGTTTTTAAGAAAAAGTTAGTTTTGGTATAAGTTAGGTTTTTTCGAAAAAGTTAGTTTTGGTATAAGTTAGGTTTTTAAGAAAAAGTTAGTTTTGGTATAAGTTAGGTTTTTAAGAAAAAGTTAGTTTTGGTATAAGTTAGGTTTTTTCGAAAAAGTTAGTTTTGGTTTAAGTTGGGTTTTTTCTTAAAAGTTAGTTTTGGTATAAGTCAGGTTTTTTAGAAAAAGTTAGTTTTGGTATAAGTTAGGTTTTTTCGAAAAAGTTAGTTTTGGTATAAGTTAGGTTTTTAGAAAAAGTTAGTTTTGGTATAAGTTAGGTTTTTTAGAAAAAGTTAGTTTTGGTATAAGTTAGGTTTTTTCGAAAAAGTTAGTTTTGGTATAAGTTAGGTTTTTTAGAAAAAGTTAGTTTTGGTATAAGTTAGGTTTTTTCGAAAAAGTTAGTTTTGGTATAAGTTAGATTTTTTCGAAAAAGTTAGTTTTGGTATAAGTTAGGTTTTTGAGAAAAAGTTAGTTTTGGTATAAGTTAGGTTTTTTCGAAAAAGTTAGTTTTGGTATAAATTAGGTTTTTTCGAAAAAGTTAGTTTTGGTATAAGTTAGGTTTTTTCGAAAAAGTTAGTTTTGGTATAAGTTAGGTTTTTATGAAAAAGTTAGTTTTGGTATAAGTTAGGTTTTTTCGAAAAAGTTAGTTTTGGTATAAGTTAGGTTTTTTAGAAAAAGTTAGTTTTGGTATAAGTTAGGTTTTTTAGAAAAAGTTAGTTTTGGTATAAGTTAGGTTTTTTAGAAAAAGTTAGTTTTGGTATAAGTTAGGTTTTTTCGAAAAAGTTAGTTTTTGGTATAAGTTAGGTTTTTAAGAAAAAGTTAGTTTTGGTAAAAGTTAGGTTTTTGAGAAAAAGTTAGGTTTTTTCGAAAAAGTTAGTTTTGGTATAAGTTAGGTTTTTATGAAAAAGTTAGGTTTTTTCGAAAAAGTTAGTTTTGGTACAAGTTAGGTTTTTTCGAAAAAGTAAGGTTTTTTAGAAAAAGTTAGTTTTGGTATAAGTTAGGTTTTTTCGAAAAAGTTAGTTTTGGTATAAGTTAGGTTTTTTCGAAAAAGTTAGTTTTGGTATAAGTTAGGTTTTTTCGAAAAAGTTAGATTTGGTATAAGTTAGGTTTTTGAGAAAAAGTTAGTTTTGGTATAAGTAAGGTTTTTTCGAAAAAGTTAGTTTTGGTATAAATTAGGTTTTTTCGAAAAAGTTAGTTTTGGTATAAGTTAGGTTTTTTAGAAAAAGTTAGTTTTGGTATAAGTTAGGTTTTTTAGAAAAAGTTAGTTTTGGTATAAGTTAGGTTTTTTAGAAAAAGTTAGTTTTGGTATAAGTTAGGTTTTTTCGAAAAAGTTAGTTTTGGTATAAGTTAGGTTTTTTCGAAAAAGTTAGTTTTGGTAAAAGTAAGGTTTTTGAGAAAAAGTTAGGTTTTTTCGAAAAAGTTAGTTTTGGTATAAGTTAGGTTTTTATGAAAAAGTTAGGTTTTTTCGAAAAAGTTAGTTTTGGTAAAAGTTAGGTTTTTTCGAAAAAGTAAGGTTTTTTAGAAAAAGTTAGTTTTGGTATAAGTTAGGTTTTTTCGAAAAAGTTAGTTTTGGTATAAGTTAGGTTTTTTAGAAAAAGTTAGTTTTGGTATAAGTTAGGTTTTTAAGAAAAAGTTAGTTTTGGTATAAGTTAGGTTTTTATGAAAAAGTTAGTTTTGGTATAAGTTAGGTTTTTTCGAAAAAGTTAGTTTTGGTATAAGTTAGGTTTTTTAGAAAAAGTTAGTTTTGGTAAAAGTTAGGTTTATTCGAAAAAGTTAGTTTTGGTATAAGTTAGGTTTTTAAGAAAAAGTTAGTTTTGGTAAAAGTTAGGTTTTTGAGAAAAAGTTAGGTTTTTTCGAAAAAGTTAGTTTTGGTATAAGTTAGGTTTTTATGAAAAAGTTAGGTTTTTATGAAAAAGTTAGGTTTTTTCGAAAAAGTTAGTTTTGGTAAAAGTTAGGTTTTTTCGAAAAAGTAAGGTTTTTTAGAAAAAGTTAGTTTTGGTATAAGTTAGGTTTTTTCGAAAAAGTTAGTTTTGGTATAAGTTAGGATTTTAAGAAAAAGTTAGTTTTGGTATAAGTTAGGTTTTTTCGAAAAAGTTAGTTTTGGTATAAGTTAGGTTTTTAAGAAAAAGTTAGGTTTTTAAGAAAAAGTTAGTTTTGGTAAAAGTTAGGTTTTTTCGAAAAAGTTAGTTTTGGTAAAAGTTAGGTTTTTTCGAAAAAGTTAGATTTTTAAGAAAAAGTTAGTTTTGGTATAAGTTAGATTTTTAAGAAAAAGTTAGTTTTGGTATAAGTTAGGTTTTTATGAAAAAGTTAGGTTTTTTAGAAAAAGTTAGTTTTGGTATAAGTTAGGTTTTTTCGAAAAAGTTAGGTTTTTAAGAAAAAGTTAGTTTTGGTATAAGTTAGGTTTTTTCGAAAAAGTTAGTTTTGGTATAAGTTAGGTTTTTTCGAAAAAGTTAGTTTTGGTATAAGTTAGGTTTTTAAGAAAAAGTTAGGTTTTTAAGAAAAAGTTAGTTTTGGTATAAGTTAGGTTTTTGAGAAAAAGTAAGGTTTTTAAGAAAAAGTTAGTTTTGGTATAAGTTAGGTTTTTAAGAAAAAGTTAGGTTTTTAAGAAAAAGTTAGTTTTGGTATAAGTTAGGTTTTTAAGAAAAAGTTAGATTTTTAAGAAAAAGTTAGGTTTTTAAGAAAAAGTTAGTTTTGGTAAAAGTTAGGTTTTTTCGAAAAAATTAGTTTTTTTAAAAGTTAGGTTTTGTCGAAAAAGTAAGGTTTTTTCGAAAAAGTTAGTTTTGGTATAAGTTAGGTTTTTTCGAAAAAGTTAGATTTTTAAGAAAAAGTTAGTTTTGGTATAAGTTAGGTTTTTTCGAAAAAGTTAGTTTTGGTATAAGTTAGGTTTTTTCGAAAAAGTTAGTTTTGGTATAAGTTAGGTTTTTGAGAAAAAGTTAGTTTTGGTATAAGTTAGGTTTTTATGAAAAAGTTAGGTTTTTTAGAAAAAGTTAGTTTTGGTATAAGTTAGGTTTTTATGAAAAAGTTAGGTTTTTTAGAAAAAGTTAGTTTTGGTATAAGTTAGGTTTTTATGAAAAAGTTAGGTTTTTTCGAAAAAGTTAGTTTAGGTAAAAGTTAGGTTTTTTCGAAAAAGTAAGGTTTTTTAGAAAAAGTTAGTTTTGGTATAAGTTAGGTTTTTTCGAAAA
Source organism: Anopheles funestus (assembly GCF_943734845.2). Lineage (NCBI taxonomy): Eukaryota > Metazoa > Arthropoda > Insecta > Diptera > Culicidae > Anopheles > Anopheles funestus. The sequence continues at coordinate 13,062 of NW_026045237.1, read as the reverse complement.
AGTTAGTTTTGGTATAAGTTAGGTTTTTAAGAAAAAGTTAGTTTTGGTATAAGTTAGGTTTTTTCGAAAAAGTTAGTTTTGGTATAAGTTAGGTTTTTGAGAAAAAGTTAGTTTTGGTATAAGTTAGATTTTTAAGAAAAAGTTAGTTTTGGTATAAGTTAGGTTTTTTCGAAAAAGTTAGGTTTTTAAGAAAAAGTTAGTTTTGGTATAAGTTAGGTTTTTTCGAAAAAGTTAGTTTTGGTAAAAGTTAGGTTTTTTCGAAAAAGTTAGATTTTTAAGAAAAAGTTAGTTTTGGTATAAGTTAGATTTTTAAGAAAAAGTTAGTTTTGGTATAAGTTAGGTTTTTTCGAAAAAGTTAGTTTTGGTATAAGTTAGGTTTTGTCGAAAAAGTTAGTTTTGGTATAAGTTAGGTTTTTTCGAAAAAGTTAGTTTTGGTATAAGTTAGGTTTTTGAGAAAAAGTTAGTTTTGGTATAAGTTAGGTTTTTATGAAAAAGTTAGGTTTTTTAGAAAAAGTTAGTTTTGGTATAAGTAAGGTTTTTATGAAAAAGTTAGGTTTTTTCGAAAAAGTTAGTTTTGGTATAAGTTAGGTTTTTGAGAAAAAGTTAGTTTTGGTATAAGTTAGGTTTTTATGAAAAAGTTAGGTTTTTTAGAAAAAGTTAGTTTTGGTATAAGTTAGGTTTTTATGAAAAAGTTAGGTTTTTTCGAAAAAGTTAGTTTTGGTTAAAGTTAGGTTTTTTCGAAAAAGTAAGGTTTTTTAGAAAAAGTTAGTTTTGGTATAAGTTAGGTTTTTTAGAAAAAGTTAGTTTTGGTATAAGTTAGGTTTTTAAGAAAAAGTTAGTTTTGGTATAAGTTAGGTTTTTTCGAAAAAGTTAGTTTTGGTATAAGTTAGGTTTTTGAGAAAAAGTTAGTTTTGGTATAAGTTAGGTTTTTATGAAAAAGTTAGGTTTTTTAGAAAAAGTTAGTTTTGGTATAAGTTAGGTTTTTTCAAAAAAGTTAGGTTTTTAAGAAAAAGTTAGTTTTGGTATAAGTTAGGTTTTTTCGAAAAAGTTAGTTTTGGTATAAGTTAGGTTTTTTCGAAAAAGTTAGTTTTGGTATAAGTTAGGTTTTTGAGAAAAAGTTAGTTTTGGTATAAGTTAGGTTTTTATGAAAAAGTTAGGTTTTTTAGAAAAAGTTAGTTTTGGTATAAGTAAGGTTTTTATGAAAAAGTTAGGTTTTTTCGAAAAAGTTAGTTTTGGTATAAGTTAGGTTTTTAAGAAAAAGTTAGTTTTGGTATAAGTTAGGTTTTTTCGAAAAAGTTAGTTTTGGTATAAGTTAGGTTTTTGAGAAAAAGTTAGTTTTGGTATAAGTTAGGTTTTTATGAAAAAGTTAGGTTTTTTAGAAAAAGTTAGTTTTGGTATAAGTTAGGTTTTTATGAAAAAGTTAGGTTTTTTCGAAAAAGTTAGTTTTGGTTAAAGTTAGGTTTTTTCGAAAAAGTAAGGTTTTTTAGAAAAAGTTAGTTTTGGTATAAGTTAGGTTTTTTCGAAAAAGTTAGTTTTGGTATAAGTTAGGTTTTTAAGAAAAAGTTAGGTTTTTAAGAAAAAGTTAGTTTTGGTATAAGTTAGGTTTTTGAGAAAAAGTAAGGTTTTTAAGAAAAAGTTAGTTTTGGTATAAGTTAGGTTTTAAAGAAAAAGTTAGGTTTTTAAGAAAAAGTTAGTTTTGGTATAAGTTAGGTTTTTAAGAAAAAGTTAGATTTTTAAGAAAAAGTTAGGTTTTTAAGAAAAAGTTAGTTTTGGTAAAAGTTAGGTTTTTTCGAAAAAATTAGTTTTTTTAAAAGTTAGGTTTTGTCGAAAAAGTAAGGTTTTTTCGAAAAAGTTAGTTTTGGTATAAGTTAGGTTTTTAAGAAAAAGTTAGTTTTGGTATAAGTTAGGTTTTTTCGAAAAAGTTAGTTTTGGTATAAGTTAGGTTTTTATGAAAAAGTTAGGTTTTTTCGAAAAAGTTAGTTTTGGTAAAAGTTAGGTTTTTTCGAAAAAGTAAGGTTTTTTAGAAAAAGTTAGTTTTGGTATAAGTTAGGTTTTTTCGAAAAAGTTAGTTTTGGTATAAGTTAGGTTTTTAAGAAAAAGTTAGATTTTTAAGAAAAAGTTAGGTTTTTTCGAAAAAGTTAGTTTTGGTATAAGTTAGGTTTTTAAGAAAAAGTTAGTTTTGGTATAAGTTAGGTTTTTTCGAAAAAGTTAGTTTTGGTATAAGTTAGGTTTTTATGAAAAAGTTAGGTTTTTTCGAAAAAGTTAGTTTTGGTAAAAGTTAGGTTTTTTCGAAAAAGTAAGGTTTTTTAGAAAAAGTTAGTTTTGGTATAAGTTAGGTTTTTTCGAAAAAGTTAGTTTTGGTATAAGTTAGATTTTTAAGAAAAAGTTAGTTTTGGTATAAGTTAGGTTTTTTCGAAAAAGTTAGTTTTGGTATAAGTTAGGTTTTTTCGAAAAAGTTAGTTTTGGTATAAGTTAGGTTTTTTCGAAAAAGTTAGTTTTGGTATAAGTTAGATTTTTAAGAAAAAGTTAGTTTTGGTATAAGTTAGGTTTTTTCGAAAAAGTTAGGTTTTTTCGAAAAAGTTAGTTTTGGTAAAAGTTAAGTTTTTTCGAAAAAGTTAGATTTTTAAGAAAAAGTTAGTTTTGGTATAAGTTAGATTTTTAAGAAAAAGTTAGTTTTGGTATAAGTTAGGTTTTTTCGAAAAAGTTAGTTTTGGTATAAGTTAGGTTTTTTCGAAAAAGTTAGTTTTGGTATAAGTTAGGTTTTTTCGAAAAAGTTAGTTTTGGTATAAGTTAGGTTTTTGAGAAAAAGTTAGTTTTGGTATAAGTTAGGTTTTTATGAAAAAGTTAGGTTTTTTAGAAAAAGTTAGTTTTGGTATAAGTTAGGTTTTTATGAAAAAGTTAGGTTTTTTCGAAAAAGTTAGTTTTGGTATAAGTTAGGTTTTTAAGAAAAAGTTAGTTTTGGTATAAGTTAGGTTTTTTCGAAAAAGTTAGTTTTGGTATAAGTTAGGTTTTTGAGAAAAAGTTAGTTTTGGTATAAGTTAGGTTTTTATGAAAAAGTTAGGTTTTTTAGAAAAAGTTAGTTTTGGTATAAGTTAGGTTTTTATGAAAAAGTTAGGTTTTTTCGAAAAAGTTAGTTTTGGTAAAAGTTAGGTTTTTTCGAAAAAGTAAGGTTTTTTAGAAAAAGTTAGTTTTGGTATAAGTTAGGTTTTTTCGAAAAAGTTAGTTTTGGTATAAGTTAGGTTTTTAAGAAAAAGTTAGTTTTGGTATAAGTTAGGTTTTTTCGAAAAAGTTAGTTTTGGTATAAGTTAGGTTTTTGAGAAAAAGTTAGTTTTGGTATAAGTTAGGTTTTTATGAAAAAGTTAGGTTTTTTAGAAAAAGTTAGTTTTGGTATAAGTTAGGTTTTTTCGAAAAAGTTAGGTTTTTAAGAAAAAGTTAGTTTTGGTATAAGTGAGGTTTTTTCGAAAAAGTTAGTTTTGGTATAAGTTAGGTTTTTTCGAAAAAGTTAGTTTTGGTATAAGTTAGGTTTTTAAGAAAAAGTTAGGTTTTTAAGAAAAAGTTAGTTTTGGTATAAGTTAGGTTTTTGAGAAAAAGTAAGGTTTTTAAGAAAAAGTTAGTTTTGGTATAAGTTAGGTTTTTAAGAAAAAGTTAGGTTTTTAAGAAAAAGTTAGTTTTGGTATAAGTTAGGTTTTTAAGAAAAAGTTAGATTGTTAAGAAAAAGTTAGGTTTTTAAGAAAAAGTTAGTTTTGGTAAAAGTTAGGTTTTTTCGAAAAAATTAGTTTTTTTAAAAGTTAGGTTTTGTCGAAAAAGTAAGGTTTTTTCGAAAAAGTTAGTTTTGGTATAAGTTAGGTTTTTAAGAAAAAGTTAGTTTTGGTATAAGTTAGGTTTTTTCGAAAAAGTTAGTTTTGGTATAAGTAAGGTTTTTATGAAAAAGTTAGGTTTTTTCGAAAAAGTTAGTTTTGGTAAAAGTTAGGTTTTTTCGAAAAAGTAAGGTTTTTTAGAAAAAGTTAGTTTTGGTATAAGTTAGGTTTTTTCGAAAAAGTTAGTTTTGGTATAAGTTAGGTTTTTAAGAAAAAGTTAGATTTTTAAGAAAAAGTTAGGTTTTTAAGAAAAAGTTAGTTTTGGTATAAGTTAGGTTTTTGAGAAAAAGTTAGGTTTTTTATAATAAGTTAGTTTTGGTAAAAGTTAGGTTTTTTAGAAAAAGTTAGGTTTTTTCGAAAAAGTTAGTTTTGGTATAAGTTAGGTTTTTTCAAAAAAGTTAGTTTTGGTATAAGTTAGGTTTTTTCGAAAAAGTTAGTTTTGGTATAAGTTAGGTTTTTGAGAAAAAGTTAGGTTTTTAAGAAAAAGTTAGTTTTGGTAAAAGTTAGGTTTTTTCGAAAAAGTAAGGTTTTTTCGAAAAAGTTAGGTTTTTTAGAAAAAGTTAGTTTTGGTAAAAGTTAGGTTTTTTCGAAAAAATTAGTTTTTTTAAAAGTTAGGTTTTGTCGAAAAAGTAAGGTTTTTTCGAAAAAGTTAGTTTTTTTATAAGTTAGGTTTTTTCGAAAAAGTTAGTTTTGGTATAAGTTAGGTTTTTATGAAAAAGTTAGGTTTTTTCGAAAAAGTTAGTTTTGGTAAAAGTTAGGTTTTTTCGAAAAAGTAAGGTTTTTTAGAAAAGGTTAGTTTTGGTATAAGTTAGGTTTTTTCGAAAAAGTTAGTTTTGGTATAAGTTAGGTTTTTAAGAAAAAGTTAGTTTTGGTATAAGTTAGGTTTTTGAGAAAAAGTTAGTTTTGGTATAAGTTAGGTTTTTTCGAAAAAGTTAGTTTTGGTATAAGTTAGGTTTTTGAGAAAAAGTAAGGTTTTTTAGAAAAAGTTAGTTTTGGTATAAGTTAGGTTTTTTCGAAAAAGTTAGTTTTGGTATAAGTTAGGTTTTTTCGAAAAAGTTAGTTTTGGTATAAGTTAGGTTTTTGAGAAAAAGTTAGTTTTGGTATAAGTTAGGTTTTTTAGAAAAAGTTAGTTTTGGTATAAGTTAGGTTTTTTCGAAAAAGTTAGTTTTGGTATAAGTTAGGTTTTTTCGAAAAAGTTAGTTTTATTATAAATTAGGTTTTTTCGAAAAAGTTAGTTTTGGTATAAGTTAGGTTTTTTCGAAAAAGTTAGTTTTGGTATAAGTTAGGTTTTTTCGAAAAAGTTAGTTTTGGTATAAGTTAGGTTTTTTTAGAAAAAGTTAGTTTTGGTATAACTTAGGTTTTTTAGAAAAAGTTAGTTTTGGTAAAAGTTAGGTTTTTTAGAAAAAGTTAGGTTTTTTCGAAAAAGTGAGTTTTGGTATAAGTTAGGTTTTTTCGAAAAAGTTAGTTTTTTTATAAGTTAGGTTTTTTCGAAAAAGTTAGTTTTGGTATGAGTTAGGTTTTTTCGAAAAAGTTAGTTTTGGTAAAAGTAAGGTTTTTGAGAAAAAGTTAGGTTTTTTCGAAAAAGTTAGTTTTGGTATAAGTTAGGTTTTTATGAAAAAGTTAGGTTTTTTCGAAAAAGTTAGTTTTGGTAAAAGTTAGGTTTTTTCGAAAAAGTAAGGTTTTTTAGAAAAAGTTAGTTTTGGTATAAGTTAGGTTTTTTCGAAAAAGTTAGTTTTGGTATAAGTTAGGTTTTTAAGAAAAAGTTAGTTTTGGTATAAGTTAGGTTTTTATGAAAAAGTTAGTTTTGGTATAAGTTAGGTTTTTTCGAAAAAGTTAGTTTTGGTATAAGTTAGGTTTTTTAGAAAAAGTTAGTTTTGGTATAAGTTAGGTTTTTTCGAAAAAGTTAGTTTTGGTAAAAGTAAGGTTTTTGAGAAAAAGTTAGGTTTTTTCGAAAAAGTTAGTTTTGGTATAAGTTAGGTTTTTATGAAAAAGTTAGGTTTTTTCGAAAAAGTTAGTTTTGGTAAAAGTTAGGTTTTTTCGAAAAAGTAAGGTTTTTTAGAAAAAGTTAGTTTTGGTATAAGTTAGGTTTTTTCGAAAAAGTTAGTTTTGGTATAAGTTAGGTTTTTAAGAAAAAGTTAGTTTTGCTATAAGTTAGGTTTTTATGAAAAAGTTAGTTTTGGTATAAGTTAGGTTTTTTCGAAAAAGTTAGTTTTGGTATAAGTTAGGTTTTTTAGAAAAAGTTAGTTTTGGTATAAGTTAGGTTTTTTCGAAAAAGTTAGTTTTGGTATAAGTTAGGTTTTTTCGAAAAAGTTAGTTTTGGTAAAAGTAAGGTTTTTGAGAAAAAGTTAGGTTTTTTCGAAAAAGTTAGTTTTGGTAAAAGTTAGGTTTTTGAGAAAAAGTTAGGTTTTTTCGAAAAAGTTAGTTTTGGTATAAGTTAGGTTTTTATGAAAAAGTTAGGTTTTTTCGAAAAAGTTAGTTTTGGTAAAAGTTAGGTTTTTTCGAAAAAGTAAGGTTTTTTAGAAAAAGTTAGTTTTGGTATAAGTTAGGTTTTTTAGAAAAAGTTAGTTTTGGTATAAGTTAGGTTTTTTCGAAAAAGTTAGTTTTGGTATAAGTTAGGTTTTTTCGAAAAAGTTAGTTTTATTATAAATTAGGTTTTTTCGAAAAAGTTAGTTTTGGTATAAGTTAGGTTTTTTCGAAAAAGTTAGTTTTGGTATAAGTTAGGTTTTTTCGAAAAAGTTAGTTTTGGTATAAGTTAGGTTTTTTTAGAAAAAGTTAGTTTTGGTATAACTTAGGTTTTTTAGAAAAAGTTAGTTTTGGTAAAAGTTAGGTTTTTTAGAAAAAGTTAGGTTTTTTCGAAAAAGTGAGTTTTGGTATAAGTTAGGTTTTTTCGAAAAAGTTAGTTTTTTTATAAGTTAGGTTTTTTCGAAAAAGTTAGTTTTGGTATGAGTTAGGTTTTTTCGAAAAAGTTAGTTTTGGTAAAAGTAAGGTTTTTGAGAAAAAGTTAGGTTTTTTCGAAAAAGTTAGTTTTGGTATAAGTTAGGTTTTTATGAAAAAGTTAGGTTTTTTCGAAAAAGTTAGTTTTGGTAAAAGTTAGGTTTTTTCGAAAAAGTAAGGTTTTTTAGAAAAAGTTAGTTTTGGTATAAGTTAGGTTTTTTCGAAAAAGTTAGTTTTGGTATAAGTTAGGTTTTTAAGAAAAAGTTAGTTTTGGTATAAGTTAGGTTTTTATGAAAAAGTTAGTTTTGGTATAAGTTAGGTTTTTTCGAAAAAGTTAGTTTTGGTATAAGTTAGGTTTTTTAGAAAAAGTTAGTTTTGGTATAAGTTAGGTTTTTTCGAAAAAGTTAGTTTTGGTAAAAGTAAGGTTTTTGAGAAAAAGTTAGGTTTTTTCGAAAAAGTTAGTTTTGGTATAAGTTAGGTTTTTATGAAAAAGTTAGGTTTTTTCGAAAAAGTTAGTTTTGGTAAAAGTTAGGTTTTTTCGAAAAAGTAAGGTTTTTTAGAAAAAGTTAGTTTTGGTATAAGTTAGGTTTTTTCGAAAAAGTTAGTTTTGGTATAAGTTAGGTTTTTAAGAAAAAGTTAGTTTTGCTATAAGTTAGGTTTTTATGAAAAAGTTAGTTTTGGTATAAGTTAGGTTTTTTCGAAAAAGTTAGTTTTGGTATAAGTTAGGTTTTTTAGAAAAAGTTAGTTTTGGTATAAGTTAGGTTTTTTCGAAAAAGTTAGTTTTGGTATAAGTTAGGTTTTTTCGAAAAAGTTAGTTTTGGTAAAAGTAAGGTTTTTGAGAAAAAGTTAGGTTTTTAAGAAAAAGTTAGTTTTGGTAAAAGTTAGGTTTTTGAGAAAAAGTTAGGTTTTTTCGAAAAAGTTAGTTTTGGTATAAGTTAGGTTTTTATGAAAAAGTTAGGTTTTTTCGAAAAAGTTAGTTTTGGTAAAAGTTAGGTTTTTTCGAAAAAGTAAGGTTTTTTAGAAAAAGTTAGTTTTGGTATAAGTTAGGTTTTTTAGAAAAAGTTAGTTTTGGTATAAGTTAGGTTTTTAAGAAAAAGTTAGTTTTGCTATAAGTTAGGTTTTTATGAAAAAGTTAGTTTTGGTATAAGTTAGGTTTTTTAGAAAAAGTTAGTTTTGGTATAAGTTAGGTTTTTTCGAAAAAGTTAGTTTTGGTATAAGTTAGGTTTTTTAGAAAAAGTTAGTTTTGGTATAAGTTAGGTTTTTTTCGAAAAAGTTAGTTTTGGTAAAAGTAAGGTTTTTGAGAAAAAGTTAGGTTTTTTCGAAAAAGTTAGTTTTGGTATAAGTTAGGTTTTTATGAAAAAGTTAGGTTTTTTCGAAAAAGTTAGTTTTGGTAAAAGTTAGGTTTTTTCGAAAAAGTAAGGTTTTTTAGAAAAAGTTAGTTTTGGTATAAGTTAGGTTTTTTAGAAAAAGTTAGTTTTGGTATAAGTTAGGTTTTTAAGAAAAAGTTAGTTTTGGTATAAGTTAGGTTTTTTCGAAAAAGTTAGTTTTGGTATAAGTTAGGTTTTTTAGAAAAAGTTAGTTTTGGTATAAGTTAGGTTTTTTCGAAAAAGTTAGTTTTGGTATAAGTTAGGTTTTTTCGAAAAAGTTAGTTTTGGTAAAAGTAAGGTTTTTGAGAAAAAGTTAGGTTTTTTCGAAAAAGTTAGTTTTGGTATAAGTTAGGTTTTTATGAAAAAGTTAGGTTTTTTCGAAAAAGTTAGTTTTGGTAAAAGTTAGGTTTTTTCGAAAAAGTAAGGTTTTTTAGAAAAAGTTAGTTTTGGTATAAGTTAGGTTTTTTCGAAAAAGTTAGTTTTGGTATAAGTTAGGTTTTTAAGAAAAAGTTAGTTTTGGTATAAGTTAGGTTTTTATGAAAAAGTTAGTTTTGGTATAAGTTAGGTTTTTTCGAAAAAGTTAGTTTTGGTATAAGTTAGGTTTTTTAGAAAAAGTTAGTTTTGGTATAAGTTAGGTTTTTTCGAAAAAGTTAGTTTTGGTATAAGTTAGGTTTTTAAGAAAAAGTTAGTTTTGGTAAAAGTTAGGTTTTTGAGAAAAAGTTAGGTTTTTTCGAAAAAGTTAGTTTTGGTATAAGTTAGGTTTTTATGAAAAAGTTAGGTTTTTTCGAAAAAGTTAGTTTTGGTAAAAGTTAGGTTTTTTCGACAAAGTAAGGTTTTTTAGAAAAAGTTAGTTTTGGTATAAGTTAGGTTTTTTCGAAAAAGTTAGTTTTGGTATAAGTTAGGTGTTTAAGAAAAAGTTAGTTTTGGTATAAGTTAGGTTTTTATGAAAAAGTTAGTTTTGGTATAAGTTAGGTTTTTTAAAAAAAGTTAGTTTTGGTATAAGTTAGGTTTTTTAGAAAAAGTTAGTTTTGGTAAAAGTAAGGTTTTTGAGAAAAAGTTAGGTTTTTTCGAAAAAGTTAGTTTTGGTATAAGTTAGGTTTTTATGAAAAAGTTAGGTTTTTTCGAAAAAGTTAGTTTTGGTAAAAGTTAGGTTTTTTCGAAAAAGTAAGGTTTTTTAGAAAAAGTTAGTTTTGGTATAAGTTATGTTTTTTAGAAAAAGTTAGTTTTGGTATAAGTTAGGTTTTTTCGAAAAAGTTAGTTTTGGTATAAGTTAGGTTTTTATGAAAAAGTTAGTTTTGGTATAAGTTAGGTTTTTTCGAAAAAGTTAGTTTTGGTATGAGTTAGGTTTTTTCGAAAAAGTTAGTTTTGGTATGAGTTAGGTTTTTTCGAAAAAGTTAGTTTTGGTAAAAGTAAGGTTTTTGAGAAAAAGTTAGGTTTTTTCGAAAAAGTTAGTTTTGGTATAAGTTAGGTTTTTATGAAAAAGTTAGGTTTTTTCGAAAAAGTTAGTTTTGGTAAAAGTTAGGTTTTTTCGAAAAAGTAAGGTTTTTTAGAAAAAGTTAGTTTTGGTATAAGTTAGGTTTTTTCGAAAAAGTTAGTTTTGGTATAAGTTAGGTTTTTAAGAAAAAGTTAGTTTTGGTATTAGTTAGGTTTTTATGAAAAAGTTAGTTTTGGTATAAGTTAGGTTTTTTAAAAAGTTAGTTTTGGTATAAGTTAGGTTTTTTAGAAAAAGTTAGTTTTGGTATAAGTTAGGTTTTTTCGAAAAAGTTAGTTTTGGTAAAAGTAAGGTTTTTGAGAAAAAGTTAGGTTTTTTCGAAAAAGTTAGTTTTGGTATAAGTTAGGTTTTTATGAAAAAGTTAGGTTTTTTCGAAAAAGGTTAGTTTTGGTATAAGTTAGGTTTTTTCGAAAAAGTAAGGTTTTTTAGAAAAAGTTAGTTTTGGTATAAGTTAGGTTTTTAAGAAAAAGTTAGTTTTGGTATAAGTTAGGTTTTTTAGAAAAGTTAGTTTTGGTATAAGTTAGGTTTTTTCGAAAAAGTTAGTTTTGGTATAAGTTAGGTTTTTATGAAAAAGTTAGTTTTGGTATAAGTTAGGTTTTTTAGAAAAAGTTAGTTTTGGTATAAGTTAGGTTTTTTCGAAAAAGTTAGTTTTGGTATAAGTTAGGTTTTTTCGAAAAAGTTAGTTTTGGTAAAAGTAAGGTTTTTGAGAAAAAGTTAGGTTTTTTCGAAAAAGTTAGTTTTGGTATAAGTTAGGTTTTTATGAAAAAGTTAGGTTTTTTCGAAAAAGTTAGTTTTGGTAAAAGTTAGGTTTTTTCGAAAAAGTAAGGTTTTTTAGAAAAAGTTAGTTTTGGTATAAGTTAGGTTTTTTTCGAAAAAGTTAGTTTTGGTATAAGTTAGGTTTTTAAGAAAAAGTTAGTTTTGGTATAAGTTAGGTTTTTATGAAAAAGTTAGTTTTGGTATAAGTTAGGTTTTTTCGAAAAAGTTAGTTTTGGTATAAGTTAGGTTTTTTAGAAAAAGTTAGTTTTGGTATAAGTTAGGTTTTTTCGAAAAAGTTAATTTTGGTATAAGTTAGGTTTTTAAGAAAAAGTTAGTTTTGGTAAAAGTTAGGTTTTTTCGAAAAAGTAAGGTTTTTTAGAAAAAGTTAGTTTTGGTATAAGTTAGGTTTTTTCGAAAAAGTTAGTTTTGGTATAAGTTAGGTTTTTAAGAAAAAGTTAGTTTTGGTATAAGTTAGGTTTTTATGAAAAAGTTAGTTTTGGTATAAGTTAGGTTTTTTAGAAAAAGTTAGTTTTGGTATAAGTTAGGTTTTTTAGAAAAAGTTAGTTTTGGTATAAGTTAGGTTTTTTCGAAAAAGTTAGTTTTGGTAAAAGTAAGGTTTTTGAGAAATAGTTAGGTTTTTTCGAAAAAGTTAGTTTTGGTATAAGTTAGGTTTTTATGAAAAAGTTAGGTTTTTTCGAAAAAGTTAGTTTTGGTAAAAGTTAGGTTTTTTCGAAAAAGTAAGGTTTTTTAGAAAAAGTTAGTTTTGGTATAAGTTAGGTTTTTTCGAAAAAGTTAGTTTTGGTATAAGTTAGGTTTTTAAGAAAAAGTTAGTTTTGGTATAAGTTAGGTTTTTATGAAAAAGTTAGTTTTGGTATAAGTTAGGTTTTTTAGAAAAAGTTAGTTTTGGTATAAGTTAGGTTTTTTAGAAAAAGTTAGTTTTGGTATAAGTTAGGTTTTTTCGAAAAAGTTAGTTTTGGTATAAGTTAGGTTTTTTCGAAAAAGTTAGTTTTGGTAAAAGTAAGGTTTTTGAGAAAAAGTTAGGTTTTTTCGAAAAAGTTAGTTTTGGTATAAGTTAGGTTTTTATGAAAAAGTTAGGTTTTTTCGAAAAAGTTAGTTTTGGTAAAAGTTAGGTTTTTCCGAAAAAGTAAGGTTTTTTAGAAAAAGTTAGTTTTGGTATAAGTTAGGTTTTTTCGAAAAAGTTAGTTTTGGTATAAGTTAGGTTTTTAAGAAAAAGTTAGTTTTGGTATAAGTTAGGTTTTTTAGAAAAAGTTAGTTTTGGTATAAGTTAGGTTTTTTCGAAAAAGTTAGTTTTGGTATGAGTTAGGTTTTTAAGAAAAAGTTAGTTTTGGTATAAGTTAGGTTTTTGAGAAAAAGTTAGGTTTTTAAAAAAAAGTTAGTTTTGGTATGAGTTAGGTTTTTTCGAAAAAGTTAGTTTTGGTATAAGTTAGGTTTTTTCGAAAAAGTTAGTTTTGGTAAAAGTTAGGTTTTTTCGAAAAAGTAAGGTTTTTTAGAAAAAGTTAGTTTTGGTATAAGTTAGGTTTTTTCGAAAAAGTTAGTTTTGGTATAAGTTAGGTTTTTAAGAAAAAGTTAGTTTTGGTATAAGTTAGGTTTTTTAGAAAAAGTTAGTTTTGGTATAAGTTAGGTTTTTTCGAAAAAGTTAGTTTTGGTATAAGTTAGGTTTTTTCGAAAAAGTTAGTTTTGGTATAAGTTAGGTTTTTATGAAAAAGTTAGTTTTGGTATAAGTTAGGTTTTTTAGAAAAAGTTAGTTTTGGTATAAGTTAGGTTTTTTCGAAAAAGTTAGTTTTGGTAAAAGTAAGGTTTTTGAGAAAAAGTTAGGTTTTTTCGAAAAAGTTAGTTTTGGTATAAGTTAGGTTTTTATGAAAAAGTTAGGTTTTTTTCGAAAAAGTTAGTTTTGGTAAAAGTTAGGTTTTTTCGAAAAAGTAAGGTTTTTTAGAAAAAGTTAGTTTTGGTATAAGTAAGGTTTTTAAGAAAAAGTTAGTTTTGGTATAAGTTAGGTTTTTATGAAAAAGTTAGTTTTGGTATAAGTTAGGTTTTTTCGAAAAAGTTAGTTTTGGTATAAGTTAGGTTTTTTAGAAAAAGTTAGTTTTGGTATAAGTTAGGTTTTTTCGAAAAAGTTAGTTTTGGTATAAGTTAGGTTTTTAAGAAAAAGTTAGTTTTGGTAAAAGTTAGGTTTTTGAGAAAAAGTTAGGTTTTTTCGAAAAAGTTAGTTTTGGTATAAGTTCGGTTTTTATGAAAAAGTTAGGTTTTTTCGAAAAAGTTAGTTTTGGTAAAAGTTAGGTTTTTATGAAAAAGTAAGGTTTTTTAGAAAAAGTTAGTTTTGGTATAAGTTAGGTTTTTTCGAAAAAGTTAGTTTTGGTATAAGTTAGGTTTTTAAGAAAAAGTTAGTTTTGGTATAAGTTAGGTTTTTTCGAAAAAGTTAGTTTTGGTATAAGTTAGGTTTTTGAGAAAAAGTTAGGTTTTTTCGAAAAAGTTAGTTTTGGTATAAGTTAGGTATTTTCGAAAAAGTTAGGTTTTTAAGAAAAAGTTAGTTTTGGTATAAGTTAGGTTTTTTCGAAAAAGTTAGTTTTGGTATAAGTTAGGTTTTTTCGAAAAAGTTAGTTTTGGTATAAGTTAGGTTTTTAAGAAAAAGTTAGGT